>NC_085016.1:15531383-15571383 GCF_963854185.1 Sardina pilchardus
AAAAGTCAATCTTCCAGACACCATCAAACAACAACAAACACTTCCATGACATTTCAGTGTCCTAGTGTGGACGCAAAATACGAAAAGCATCATGTGGATGGAGATCGTTTCCACCTCGAATTAGCCTGATTACCATCGACTTTCAAAGGCTCTGCGAGACTTTAGTCTGACCAACAGCCTGTGCTAAAACGGTTTCTTGCAAGCGCTGGTTGACCTGCCTCCTTTCAGTGCCTCGATTTGCTACTGGTAGATGTCAGAAAGCGGTTTGCCGAGTTTAAACCAATAACAACACTCTTTCCTCTGCCTTGAACACGCCTCTACCCAGAGCCGTTGGAGCTGCTCAAAGTTGATTGGTTCTCGACCAAAGGGGGCAGTTCCGCGGATTTCGGGAACTCAGAAATCCTTCTCAATGAGCAGTTGACCAGACCAGCAGCAAAAGCCTGAAGGCGTTGCGTCACTGGGAGGGCGTGCCAGGCTAACCTCGAATATTATTTTCTATTTACCCGGCTTATTGTTGGCACAGTCTAAGACTAGCAGCCTGTATCATCAGATGCACATCCTGAACTAATCAAATACCCATCACTTGACATGAAATTAACACTGTTCCTGATTAGAACATCAGGAGCATTTCTATTTGCAAATGTGTCTGTCTTTAAATAACACATGGTTGACAATGTGGCGCTGCGGCTAACCCAGAGTGACCATTTGTGCAGAGTCAGAGCCTGTCTTCCTTTTCAACCTCAGCTTGTGGGCTTTCGTTTCCTACCTAACACTGACCTCACTCTACTGTAATGGTGCCCGCATAAAGGCTGAATGGTCTAGATCTGGCCTTAATCTTGCTCTGATATACTGTGCTGCTGTGCATATAAATTGTATATAGATATACATCCCAAAAATTGGGAAATGGTACACTGTGGTGCAGCTATTTTATGCAACTGAATCATTACACCCTAATGAAATAGCTTTATATGTTTTATAACCGGATATTTTTAGTTGTAGGTATTTGGTACCAATAAATGATGATAATCAAATCTACAGTATATTTAAGTGACTGGCTAGTTATCATCATACCCCCTTATATTCAACAGGTCAATGATGTGTTAGGCTGCGGGTGAGAGTGTCACCTTAGAGGCTTTCTCTGGGGGAACATTCTCCCTTTGGAACAACGGAACCTCATTTCGCTCGACGACGTCCCGTCGTAAGCGCGGGGGCCGAGGTGGCGGGGAACCCTTAAAGTTCCTGCTGTATTCGCTCTCAAAGGGCACAGGGTTAGAACCGCGCACAGGGAGCACTGTGCTGGAATGGAGAGCCTTGGAACAGAGAACACAGTCAAAACAAAGCTGTAGTTATACCATGACACACACATACAGTACATACAGTACACACTCTCTCACTCTCTCTCTCTCTCTCAGGCCTCATTGCATGAGATGGTCTTCCTGTCTGGTATGTGCCTTTGCTGTGTATTTGTTATACTGTAAGGTTCTATACATTGCCACAAATCTCTCAACCCAATCAAATATATCCTAACATCACTGCCAGTGCATAGCTCATTGCTGCCATCTACTGGCTGTCTCTTGCAACTGTCACACTGCATTTTGTGACAATCTATTGTGCAGTGGCTGACTGAATGAATCACAATGTTTGCATATTTAAAAAATAACCAGCATGCCACAGAGTGCTTAAGTAATAAATACAACTTTGCATCCAGTTTACATAGATTGTGAAACTGCACGTGAATAGGGTATGCATCAGTGTTCAAATCCCTACTACACTATCTGTTGCAGTGCACCAACATGGGGTAGATGAAAAGTGAGTGTTATCTGTGTGTATGTATGTGTGTGTGTGTGTGTGTGTGTGTGTGTGTGTGTGTGTGTGTGTGTGTGTGTGTGTGTGTTATGTATGTGCGTGTCCGTAGAGCCCATTACCTGCTCCGCAGCCAGCAGAGGTGAGTTGGCCACTCTATCTTTCCACTCAAACTGCCTCTGGTACTCGGAGCTGTGCTGCCTGCCCTTGGATGGCCTGCCCGGTCTGAGCCCCGCCTTCCTCATCAACGCATGCTGCACCTGGAGCAGGCCCCATACACAAGAGACACACGTGAGAACCACATGAGACACACAAGAGAACCACACACAAGAGAACTCCACACAAGAGACACACGTGAGAACCACATGCATGCGACACACAAGAGAACTCCACACAAGAGACACACATGAGAACCACACGCATGAGACACACATGAGAACCACACGCATGAGACACACATGAGAACCACACGCATGAGACACACGTGAGAACCACACGCATGAGACACACATGAGAACCACATGCATGCGACACATATGCTGCACCTGGAGCAGGCCCCACACACAAGACATATATGAGACACACAAGAGAACCACACACATGAGACACGCATGAGAACTACACACAAGAGAACCACAAGAGAACCACACACGAGAACCACACACAAGAGAAATACACACGAGACACACATGATAACCACACATGATATTCTACCACATCTGCTTGCAAACCACTGCCATAGGCCAAGTACTTCACTCAAAACAACACATTTTCATTTAAAACACTTACTCCATTTATGGGGGGCTCTGGTCCTTGGTCTGTGGGACAGGGGGAAGACGTGTGGGGCTGAGGCTGAGGCTGGGACTGCTCTTCTGGGACTGGGGCCTCTGGTGGTCTGGGGCCCCTGGGAGCTGCTGGGGTCTCTGGTATCTCTGTCTCTGCAGTGCCCCCTTTGTCCCCAGTTGCCCCAGCAGCAGGTCTGAGAGGAGGCGCGGGGTCCGGGCGACTCAGCTCCGACAGCTGGTCCCACTGGAGGGAGCGTGACACCTGCGGAGGGTGGATAGGGGTCTTCCCCCGGGACAGAATCTGTGGCTCTCGGCTGATACCTGGAGGTGGTGGTGGTGGTGGTGGTCGGTGGTGTGTGGAAAAGGCATAAGGGGGGAGTCAGCTTGATGCACTTCAAAGTTACATTTTTTTGCACATTTATTGATTTTGAGAGTTTGCATCACACAAGTGTAGAAAATTTTAAAAAAAAATCAGAAAACTACTTTCCTCATCCATACAATATTAGCCCACTATTCATCAAATATGGTAAAGGTTTAGTCTATACAATGCTGTTTTTAAAAGTCCATATGGCTAGAAAGGAAACTTGCATGGGATATAAAAGTGAACTTGTATGGAATATAAATGTGTACCCTGGTGAGCAGATCGTAGGCCAGCCAGTAACATTCTGCGATGAGGAGACGCACTTCTGGATCTCGCCTTTGGTCCTCGATACTTGTTTCTGTACTCACTGACACCCTATTAAGGTGGTTGTTGACATGATCAGTCCTTCTTACTAAGACGTCTTAAGAACAAGCAATGCAAGCGAGGCATGCAAGCGTATGCGACAGACAACAAAATAATCTCATGCAAATCCCCCCCCATTGTCCTTATGTCGTCAGTATGGCAAAGCACTTTAGTTCGTTTAAATCTCCTAGTCTAGCCATAGTCTCAGAAGCAGATTTGTTTGCAGACTTGCAAGTTAGCTAACTAGCTAAATGTTTTAATGTAAGTTACAAGTCCAGATGAACGACGGGGATCTCCAATTCAAGTCATACAAATCCCATTTGTCCATCGACAACACACAGGGTCAACTCTGACATCTACACGTCGTCGTCAGCGGCGGCTTTAGCTAGGCCTACTGCGGCGATTCCTTGCAGCAAGAATGTAAACAACATTGCAAACGTGTTCTCTCTAAACAGCTTAGCCTTACAAATCGCTTTCGAAAGATCCACTTATTATGGTCCATAACTCATTATGCCCTTATTTGCGTATGCGCTTGTCCTAACGACCCAGCGTATTGCAGTAAGACCTGTCTTCAGAGACAACATGTTACAGACATTTCATTACATTGTTGTTCCTTTCTAACACTGATTCAAAGTAGCAAATCGAAACCATTGAGCTTCCTCGGCGCTGGTGACGTCGCAAAGGCACGACAGTCTTTGCGCTCTAGCACCAGTTTACATCCTATTTAGCAATGTAGTAAAGACAAAGTAGCATACCTTAAAACGGACAGGCATTTTGCTTCACTATTCACTACTACTTCACAGGATATGTGTTCTCTGTTTCTAAATTATAAAAATAACATCTTAGCAAGCTAGTTGTCAACACTAATTCGGTTAAGTAGCTTGCTACCGTTGCCTTGGAAAAGGTGTGTGAGCGTCCCTGGACACCACACATGCGCAGTTGACAGGGTCTGGCATGCATCTCGTAAATGTTGCCTCGAATCCTGCATCTTCAGTGCAGCTATGACATTTACAATACGAAATACCAAATCAGTGTTTTGTAAGTTATGATCAAATATATATCCTATCATTGACCTTTCGATCAACTGCTTAATTTTTAGCCTATATTATAATATGAGGCTATAGACATGTCAGCAATAAGCAAGTGGATTAACTCTATAATCTCCAGCCTGTGATCGTGTGTAGGTTAATAGGCCCAACCATTTTGCCCAGGCACATCATTTTGTAGTCCATTCAGGGATGTAGTAGTGGTGGCTAAACGCAAGTAAACGCAGTCACTCCTCTCAGTTTATCCACCTCTCAGAAGAGTTTATTCACCAAACTTTTAACATCCAAAAATCACACTCTATTACCCGCATTCACAATAAGTGCACTCATCAGTAGGCCTAGGCTACTATAAGAACCATTTAATACCACTGCTATTGATTTAAACATTAGACCACCTCCACCATTATCAAACACTGAATGCCTTGAAAAAAAAAACTACTGTACATGGCACAGTTCACCACCGAGATTAGAGAATTCGGTTTATCCACCTCTTATTTTACCATATTTTACCACTACATCCCTGAGTCCATTGGTCAGCTATGTTTTTTTGTTCATGTATTAAGTAGGCCTTCTTTGAATTACTAATGAGTAAGAATTGAGATATTAGTAGGCTACAAGATTGCCTTGCCTTTACTCATAGCAATGTGGTCTGCAGACCTCTGCTGCTTATAAAGGAATTTATAGTAATCATTTGTTTGTTCATTTCCTCTTGTTAAATAGTGAGACTGACCTCTGTTTGTAACTTCACATTTGTTCTTATACAGTTCAAACAGCTTATTATAAAGCCATTGTTGTAGGCTAGCCTGCCTTTGACAGATGCATCAGAAAGGCCTGGCATGATTAAAATGCAACAACTGTCCACAAGGGGGAGTCCAATATATACAAAAGGCAGGCTAGCTGGAATGATGCACTTTCTGACTTGAATACATGCCATGAATGAAAAAGAGTGACTCAGTCAGATTTCATTTCATTCATTCAATAAACACAGAGCTAAATCTGCTGTGCAGACTTTTGTTGTTTGGCTCTGTCTTGTTCCCTGCAGTGAGTGTTCATTCTCCTAGGCCAAGAGGAGCAGGTTGTCTCATAATGATGCCGACATGTGCTGAGTTGTTTGTTCTCCAACCTGGCTTGCAAAGCCTGCATTCATGAAAAATTACCGGGTTGGCGTGCTGACCCAGGAACAGAGTCTCATTGTCTGCATCTTAATTTTATTCCTTTCTCAACCAGAGAAGAAATCCTATCCTACATCAGCATTTACATTGGAAGGCATTTCGAGTATGTCTGCTGTAGGTGTTCTGGAAAGCTGTCTGGGAAAGGAGAGACAAAGAGGTGTGTTGCGTTTGTTTCGCATTGCACTTAATTATTTGTTTGTTTGTAATTTGTTTTTATTTGTTAAATAATATCGTTTGTGTAATACTTGTATATTGTGACTCTGAGACATGCAGAAATTGAACATATTTCGCCTGTGTAGTGCAGTATAACGGCCATTTTGTTACTATTCATGTCCATGTCCAGGAGTTGACCTTATGACCTGGGAGTTGATTTGCTACATCTGCCAACCAGTTGAGGAACAGGAACACGTTTCAAGTTAATGTCAGCTTGTCCCAATTCTCAGGGTAGAAGAGAGTGCAGTCACTGGGGCTGTGACAGTAAAGCACTGATCTTAATGAAGTCAACTATGTCAGCTTCAGACTCACACAGCTGGCCTCGGTTAGAGTCGGAGGTAATGAGGGGGGTGCTGAGTAAAGGGCCTGGGCAAGCAGGGTGTTATTATGGGACCTTCACAGTGAATGACCTCACCTACACTCATTGTTTTTGTTGTCAACCCACAAAACACAAATACACACACACAAGCACACTCGTAATGGTCCTTTGTCACAGAGAGGCTATTGTTTTAAGAGGTACTAGTGACAGTACTGTTCCACAGGGACTACAGTATATGGCACATCAGGACAGTGTGTGTGTGTGTGTGTGTGTGTGTGTGTGTGTGTGTGTGTGTGTGTGTGTGTGCGCGCAGGCGTGTGCGTGTATGTGTAAATGTTTGTGTGTGTGTTGTGTCTGTGTACAAAGTTGTTTATGTGTACATCTGCCTTGCCACAGTTTCACGGCTGAAAGAGTTTGACCCCCTTTTCTAATCAATATGCTCATTGTGCCGGGAGGATGGCCTGTTTTAGACACCCGGCTCTCCACTTCCAATGGGTTTAGAGGTTACCCGCAGCACGGTGCTGCACCTGCATGGGGCACAATGTGTCCCCCCGGTGAAGAGGAGGCAAACACGGGGCGGAGGAAGACGCCAGCCCTTCCTCAGCGCTGGATGTTTACTCTGCTAATTAGCGCAGGCTAATGAGAGCAAAAATGCACTATTGATGCGCACCGTGTGTCTCCAGGCAACGCTGGCTTTGATATGTGGAGCTCCAAGGGGCTCCTCTGATTGGCTGTTCAGACTCAATCACCACTAGCCCCCCCCACCACCACCACCACCACCTCTACCTCCAGCCCCAACACACACACACACACACACACACACACACACACACACTCACACACACACACACACACACACACACACACACACACACACACACACACACACACACACACACACACACACACACACACACACACACACACACACACACACACACACACACACACACACACACACACACACACCACCACCTACATCCACCTCCACAAGCATACTACAGCCTTGCAGAATATGGCCTAAGGATCTCCTCAGGCATAAACAATAACCTATACAGACTCTGAGGAGTGGTAAGTGTAAAACTGATTCAAGGCAGAATGTACAGCTCATGATCTTTCCAAAGTACAATTAGAACTATGCACAGCACACATATTCCTTCATTAGGGATGTATCTCTTTTGGTGGCATTCCAAAGACATGAATACTGTTTCCTGATTTCACAGTATTGTTGACTTGGACTTCCACAGACATGACATCGTGAAATAAGTCATGACTGACTAACTAGGAAAACACCCTTTCTTCGAAACCATGCAGTCATCATTTGAAGAAAATAGCTGAGGTTGTCCTACAGTATGAGAAGGTGTGAATGCATTTTGTTAACAATGTGTCAACCGCACACTCAATCATTTTTATCTTGTGACATCCTGCCTCAGTATAAACGCCTCACCACTCATGATCTTCATATCATCCTCCCTATCTGCCACTTCCTCTTCTTCCTCCTCCTCCTCCTCATCATCATCATCACCACCACCACCAACAAAATTGTCATCACATTTGGTGAACCTCATCTTCCTCGTCACAATCACTCAGATCATCCTCCTCATCCTCATCATTATCATCACCACCGGGTTATTAATATCCTTCTTGTAATCTCCATCTTTAGAATTTCTCATCTCAAAGCACAATCATCACTGTCAACAGCTGATTGCACAATTGGATCCACATGTAGGATACAATTGTGCAGACACTATTGTGTTATTATTTATCTGAGTGTCATTGCTATGGCAATGGGTTGGAACAGGATATGTGCCATTGGACAGAGCTCAGTTCATTCAGAGTGCAAGGTTTTGAGGAGCATGGAAGAGTTTGTGGGCATGAATGCAGCGCAGCATGACTAACACATACTCTCATGCCAGAGGCACAAGATGCTTGTCAGTCCATGAGTCTCTGTATTGGTGCTGGTTTGAATGCTTAGGGTCAGGCTGACAATGCGTCCCGATGACCGATCGACCTTTTCCGCAGCTTGCCTCTCCTCATTGAGGAGGCTTGAGGAGCTGCTTTGCTGCATTGTGTGCTATGACAGCCCAGGGTCCTTAATGTCAGAGGGGTCCTTAATGGCTCCCCTAGCAGACTGCCTGCAGAGAAAAGAAGCTGACCCACTCATAAGACCTTTTTCCTGTCAGGCAAAGAGGATGCCTCAGGCCTTTGTGTAAAGAGAGTGGGCTGTGTAGAATAGAGGTCTTATGGGGTGATACGTACCAGAGGAAACCCTTTCTAATGGAGGGAGAGAGTGTCTGCTCACTCTAATGGAGGTCTGCTTGGTGCGTGAAGAGAAATGAAAGGGTTGAACGAAGGAAGGCCTTGATAATGTTCAGTAATGTTCCTAAAAGCTGACGGATAACCCCATTACATTGGCATTTGGAGATTCCAGACACACAGTAAAGGGTGAATTAAGCATAAGTTTAGACTCGTATATTCTATTTCAGATAAAGGGAAATTAAGACATGATAAGAAAAGAGTGATTTCAGACGTGATTGCATAAGAAAAAGAGATGTAAAATTATAGGCTACTATATAATCAATTACAGCTGTGGGTCCTTTGAGGTAAATGTGAATTTGAAGACTAAATGTGAATGTGAAGGTGTAAATCATACTAGCAAATCACCTTGCCGTCATTCATTACATTTCTACTAACCAATAGGAAGGCCCAATTTCTTTACAAAATGTCTCTAATTCCCCTCTCTCATTCAGTGTGATGTCTTCAATGCATCCACCACCATCAGTTGGTCCTTGTCCTTCATCAGCCGGCAGGATCCGAGATCTTCACACTACTTACCGATTTATAGACAGAGGCCTACACCAGAGACGGGTTTCAAAATAGAGACAGCTCTTCATCTGATGTTTCTAATGCATAATCCTACTCAGGATTAAATTCTTTCATTACATTTCTGTCTCCAGAGTCTTTGTGGTGGAACTGAATATTTCATGCCATAAAAGAAGAAGGAACGCACAAGCATGTGTTCGAATGTGCAAAGTTCAACAGTGCCTGGAGCCCTCCTGTTAATTCAGCATGGACATGAGCTCTCTCTTGCTTCAGTATTTCACTTCACTGTGGGCTTTGTTAGCCCAAATCGCTACACTAGCTCAGACATAGATACATGACCTTTTCTTGTAAATGAGTCACAAACCAACAAATTAGCATAAACTTGAGGGCACGCCTGCCATCAGGATAAATGCCACGCAGTGCTATACTAATAAGAGTTTTGCTGAGACAACACCCCGTATAAGTGACACAAACGAGTAGAGACATGTGGACAGTAGATGACAACCTGTGTCACGTGTAGAGGATCATGTATAAAATGGACAACTCTCATAGGTCAAATAATCCAGCATTCAACAAGGAACAGTCCAAAGTATAGGGACACCTCCTTTACATCCACATGGAACTTTCATGACATCCCCCGCCATTCTAAATCTGTAGGCATATAGCTATAACAGCTTCCACTCTTCTGTGAAGGCTTTTTACAAGAGTCTGTGGGATTTTCTTTATCCATTCATCCAAAAGAGCATTTGTGAGGTCAGGCACTGATGTGACAAGAAGGCCTGGCCACTGTCCCAAAGGTGTTCCATGGGGTTGATGAGGTCAGGGCTTTGTGTGGACCAGACAACTTCCACACCAAACTCATCCGACCATGTTTTTTTGGACCTTGGTTTGTGCACCCCATGACATTGCCACGCTTCCCTGAGCTCTTCAGAATGACCCATTCTTTCACAAATAATTGTGAGTTCAAACTGATTACTTAATTTTATTCACCACTGGCATGGGTCTGAAATGGATGAATTCAGTGATTAGGTATTAAGGTGTCCCAAGACTTTTGTATGACAACTAGCATCAGTATAGAGGGGAATGTTTTATAGCACAATGTTAAAGTGCGCTGTGGAAAACAATACTCTTTCAGTAGGAACAACGTGACAGAAAAGAGTAAGAATCTTGTGTTCTCTTCCTCTGTCACTCTTTCACCATCTCTCACACACACACACACACACACACACACACTTTTACACACACATTAATTTATTTGTTAATCATCCCATTTCCACACAGACACACCTCCTCGTCGGGCCCACAGCACTTGATCTGTGTCTTGCCACCCTGATCGCAGAGGCCATAAAGGAGCTCATTCACTAGTTATGACATGTCCACAGAGCCCCATAACCGAGCCTTAATGTGCGAGAGTATCGATACGATGAACTCCCCGATTAAACATGCTCAGACAAGGGAGCCGTGGGCCGCGCGTGCGCACCTGTGAACAGGAAGACTACAGCAGTCACTGCTCCTTTTCTACACTGATCAAATAAGAAGCTCGAAAATATCCAGGGGGGTCGCCGATGTCCTTTGTTCCCCCCTCTCATTACGAGATGAGATAAGATGAGATGAGTTGGCAAAGGAAGGACACGAGGGCATCATATTCCCCTGCCCTCCGCCTTCCTGAACCCACCCCACCCCTCTCCATCTCCTTGCCCCCAAAGGGTGATGCCCCTCCTTTGGAATGCTAATCGTCTGCATTCCGGAAGATAGGAACAAACATTCTTCCTCTATCGCTCTTTTCTTTCTCTATCTTTAACCGCATCTATTTTCTCTTTTTTATTTTTGCTCTCTCTTTCTGTTTCCATCATTTGGTTCCTGAACACTGTTCCTGTTTTAATGCTTCTCTCTCTTTTTGCCCAGCTGTCTCAAACCTTTGTGTTTTGTGTATATGAGAGTTTGTGGGAGGGAGAGTGTGTGAATGTTATTGAGTGGTTATATTCTGTTTAAATTTGACTTTTTTCTAAATTGTTCTCATTATTTCCTCTTTGGCGTTTCATGTTCTTAAATCACATCCACACAGGTCAATTCTGCTTGCTCCAGCCTCCTGCCCAGATTTGTTTCAACACGTTGAGAAATGAACTGAGAATCCAGAAATCATCTGCTACAGCTAACCGTGCTAACACACCCATGGTCACTATCTGTTGCTTAGTAATGCCTATATCACCAGGAGTCTTCTGTAACTGCCGTGTTAAATGTTCGCCCACTTCTCCTTGAGGAAAAAAAAGAAGCAAAGTGAAGAAACCATCACCAATCCATAGATATCATAAGAAACTCCGTAGTTTCCATGACTCTGTGGGGGAACACCCTGCTGTGTGTCATGTCTTTTCTAAAAACATCTCACATTCACCTCTGAGCTCAATTCTTCCAGTGGCCAGTGTGTCTGACTCAGTGTGGTGATGCTTGACTCTTGCCCCTCCAAGTGACCAGCTATGCATGATCCTAAATGAGAACAAAAACAGTGGGGGAAATGGAGTTCCTCTTTACTAGAAATGCAAAATTTAGCGTGAATAGAGGGAGCAGAATGATGGAAAATAGAGATATGGGAAATGTGTATTTAAGGCAGAAGTTTTGAAGAAAAATGACTCAGTCCATTCGTTTTTTACTCAACCATTCTTAAGCTGTATTGTGAACTATTTGCGTCACATTTGGAAGACAAAGTGAGTTATAAAAGCAAAAGGATGCAAGCTCTAAACATGGTTCATATTCAGTGGGGTTTTTTTATTCACTTTGTAGTATGAACTAATTTGAGTCTTCATGGTTGTACAACTTACATGATGTAACTTTAGTCTACAAATGACAGTTAAAATATGATTGTGCTATACCAAACTAAATTACTCTCACCTCTAAGGCAGTTGAAAAGACAACCATTAAAACTTAATCACATTCAGGTCTATGCATGTTGTAGGGAGAGGGCTCCAGTAGTGCTAAGGTATTTGCTTTGCTGAAACACTCAGGAGGCTGATTACAGAATCCATTTGTTTGAGACTCCTACTAATTAGAGAAGCCAAATAAGACTAAATGGAATAACTAAGGCACTTTCTGAACTTTCAATATTTGCATATTTAGATAAGGATGAAGTAATTATCGCATTATCAACGAGTTTTGTAATTAGCACAGCTGACGGCAAGAGAAAAAAGGTAGAGAGTTAAAATCCTAGGCCTATCAATTCTCTTTTGTTATTAAGACTTCTATTTTGACAACCAATAATCACAAAAAATATCAACACAAAGGCCTACATGTTTGCTACATTAGTATCCTATATATTACTCAATAACAACATCAACAACAACAAACAAACAACAATATCAAGCAATTCAATCATCATTATTTCCTAATATCGGATTCATATCCAAATGAAATTAATCAGATATTAGGAAATAATGATGATCATCATTAATATCTGATTCATTTCATGTGGATACTGGCTCTAGTTTAGCTACCATTAATGTAAATATAACTAAATACACTTTTAACAGGAGCCTATTGCAGTGTTTCCATTTGTGTCCTCTCACCTCTTTAGGAGGGTGGGCGGGAGATTTAGCCTGTTGTGTGGAGACTATGTGGCACCCCAGCTGTGAGGCAACCTTGAGTTATTGCACAAACTCAGTGTGACAAACAGGAAACACACCCATCCTCTTCATCGCTCCTCTAACCCCCAACACACTCCTGTTCCTTTTCCCTTTTTTAGCCTGGCTGACCCACACATACTCACCACATCTGTGTGAGTATGTGTGTGTGTGTGTGTGTGTGTGAGGGGTAGGGGGGGGTGAGTGTGAGTGTGTGTGTGTGTGTGTGTGTGTGTGTGTGTGTGTGTGGAGGGGGGGTGGTGGTATGGGGGGGTGAGTGAGTGTGAGTGTGTGTGTGTATGTGTATGCAAAAAAAACTTCATAATACGCAAATGTCATGAAGAACTGAGAAACTCCACCCAGGAAGGAAGAAGCGTCTAAGAATAGACGCCAGCGTTTCCACCCGTCCTCAAAGACAGGAGTTCCTGTTGCTGATCTGATCTGGGTGGACGTGCCCGCGGCGACAGCGCCAGCGCCCGCTCTGTTTATCAGCATCGGGCCAAACGGCCAACCTCCTGCCCTGCGTCGCTCTGGGGAAGACCACTGTCGACTCCAACTTCCTCTCTCTCTCTCTCTCTCTTTCTCTCTCTCTCTTTCTCTCTCTCTCTCTCTCTCTCTCTCTCTTTCTCTCTCTCTCTCTCTCTCTCTCTCCCATTCTCTACCACTGGCTGCCTACCCCACTGTTCTCGTCATCAGTATCCGAGTGAGAGGCATGTGGAAAAATCCCCTGATGAACTAGCCCTGGCCAGGGAGCTGCTGGAATGTTTCTCCCAGCCGGCCTGCATGTCCCATCATGCACTGGGACAAAGTCAGTGTATGCCTGTTGGGGCAAGAGAGTGCATGTGTGAGTGAGTTCAGATATATATATAAATATGCACACACACACACACACACACACGAGTGTGTATTTGTGTGAAAATGTCTGTGTGTATTTGTGTGTGTGTGTGTGTGTGTGTGTACTGGATTAATCAATACATTTACTCGCATCATCAGCTTGAATAAGATTTGCAGCATTTTTTTTTAAAGGGGCAGAGCTAGCGTGCCTTGTGTGTGTGTATTTATATGTAGGCCTATGTATGTGTGTTTGAGATAAAGAGAGAGAGAACTAGAGAGAAAGACTGATAGAGAGAGAGACAGAAAGGGGAAGATTAGCGCTGTGTGGAACAATCGAACAGATGCCCTGAGGCCATGTAAAAAACTGCGGAGCTGCATGTATCCACAGCTTTGGTAATCCCCTCCTCAGTGAGTGAGTGCAACTGACCTGTCTGTCCGGACACTTGCTACTTCACTATAGTGCAGAGGCAAGTGGAGATTTAGCTTTGTTTTTAGCATATTTACTGGTCTGACTATACAGATTCGGTCATCAGGATTAAAATACTGAATGTTCTTATGTAAACAGCTGAGACATCCGCTCAGCAGGGGATATGTACATACATGCACATGCCCCCCTTCTCTCTCTCTCTCTCTCTCTCTCTCTCTCTCTCTCTCTCTCTCTGTCAGCCTTGCCAAATTCTCCTCTTTGCATTAACACTGGCATTAACACACACACACACACACACACACACACACACACACAGCCTGTGTCCATGCTCATTGCACATTTTTTCTCTTTCAATCTCCTTTGTCTCTCTCATGTACACACATACAAACGCACACATGGGTCTATCTAACTTATTCAATCTCTCTCTCTCTCTCTATACACACATACACACATACAGGCATAGAGTATACTGCACACACCAAGGGCCAACAGCACATGATCGCTTGTAGCCAAGGGGGTCGGCAGGGCCGGGGTGGTGGGAGTGGGCTTGCATTCCTGATGCCAGAGAGCATATTTGGCATTCCTTGCCTTTTGCAGGCCGCTCTCAATGAGGCGTTTGATTTCCTCTGGGCCCGCTGCGCTGCCCGTCGGTAAAGAGAGACGCCACGAGAGTCTGCGGCGCGCGCGCCTCGGGAACGCCACACAACAGGGCAACAGAGAGCGAGCCAAGAGATCTGGACAAGAGAAACGTACAGCTCAGCAGATCCACAAAGGAGAGAGAGGGAGAGAGAGAGAGAGAGAGAGAGAGTGCTGTGAACGATATTTAGTCTGAGTGGTCAGATAAAGCAAGTTCAGGGGCAGAAAAAAAGGGCATGAAAGATTTACACCCAAACTTTAATCCTCTCTACTTATCGCTAGGCCAGTGTTATTTGTTTTCTTTTGGTCTATGCCATGTTTGATGGCTATAACTTTTGACATAATATCATTATTATTATTATTATTATTATTATTATTATCAGTATTATTACACAGCACCATTTTTCTAGGGCTATCCTCAGAGTAGGATGGAAACTCAAACCACAAACAAAATGAGTTCTAAATTTCAAAGAATATGATGTTATTCATAGGCTAGTCAAGTATATGATAATCTCAATACCCATTAAACTATTCACAACTAGGACGTTTCCTCTCAATGCCAATTAGGCCAATCCCACATATTCCCACATTAGCCACATTATCATATTCAATAACATAGGCTAAACATTGAATTTAATGGAAAAAAATCAATAGTTTTCAAACACAATACAATACATTTAATTTCATTTAATTTCATTCTTCTAGGTAATTTGCAGTGCACTGCATTTCATTAATTTAGGCCTACTTAATTGTCCACATAGATAGGCATATTGGGGGGACAAATTAATGTTTTCTCGTACAATGCATTGCATCCGATCTAATACATTCAACTAAATGCAAATTACTGCAACCAATAGACATTTACATTGCTTTCTCATAGATCATATAGGCCTATGCTGCCTTGTTCGAGTTATGAATCCTCTGTTGTATCTCAGCACTACCAATTGTGGGCAGAGCATTCTCATAGTGGTGCTGAAACCGAGGCTGCAACGTCATGCAAAACTCAAAACCTCACCCTGACGAGCGAACCAGCATAGGGAGAGGCACAGCCAGATTGGAGCAGCAGAGGATAACTGTAAGTAATGCATCTTTACCATTTCGTTTGAATCGTTAATTGTGTCGCTATCACATTTGTGTTGTGTGAAAGACCATCGGAGGACTCTGGAGAATGACCGAGGTTGATGAATTGTACATGCATATCGCCCGCGAGTAACTGTCTGCCAGCGAAACCAGAAACCGGCTCTGAAATGCACAACACACGGCTTGCGGAAGAGCAGGTCAAATGTCTAGAATATGGCGGAGCATGAGTGAAACAATTCAACTCCTTACATTTACCAGACTCTATATACCGAGCAACCACGGTGGTGATCGTGGAGCTCTTTATGTTGTAGACGAAATGTTGCCGTCTTTTCTCTCGGTGGCGTAAGAAGAATGGCGTTTGATTCTATCCTGTCTGTCTGTGTGACTGGAAGTTATAGCGGAAATGGAAAAGTTGTACGAATGTGTAGTTAAAAGAAAGCCGAATTGTTTGTCACACATTGTTCCGACTGGTGTTCATAGATATATTGTTTTGTTATCCAACAAAGCTGTGTGCTTTTGGATATGGGAAGTTTTCAAGAGTAGTAGCCTACAATTCGCCCAAAACACGTCTATGTAGCTATAAGTCTCGCAGTTTGTTCTTGATGCGAGTGATTATGGGCCCCGCCTAGTTTGCTACTGTGTCGAAGAGGACAACTAGTTTCCTCTTCACAGAAAGATTTAAGTTACATTTGGTAGAAACACACGATTAGCTATAGGCTAATCATATTTGAAAGTGCATTTGGTATAATTGAACTACTGGACGTGTATGTCACATTTACCTCACCAAGAGAGAATTGTCGTCGACATAGGTTGTAGGTGTCACCGAACCAAACGATTGGTCGTGTTGTAGCATAATAGACGATCGAAGTGTCCGGACTGTGGAGTGAATAGTTTTCGTTTTTGTCTTCGATTTCATTAGAACAAGACGACGCTTAGACAAGAGGGCTGACTAATGTTAAATGCAGCCATCCTGGCGTTCATCGCCCAGGGTGTCTGATGGCGAGTTTCAGATAAGTGCGTTTGCAAGAGGATGTGAAACTCCGATGTCCCGATAGGGCGTTGAGCAGAGGAAGGGCTAGATCTTGTTGCATGTGTCCTTTCACTTCTTACACCTATGTACCCCTGCTTCGCTCTAGGCGAAATCGTTTCCAAGTATTTCTGAAATGTGAAAATAATGTGGTTGTGAAGTACACACTACTCTTGACATTCAAAAGTGGACAATGTAGGCTATTAGACAGTGGATTAGTCAGAGGGAGGGAAGTCAAGCTATTGGGTAGGCCTATGTGGAAGTTGAATCTTTGAATAATGCACCGCAGATGATGCTTTAATGGGAATGTCAAGATGTACTGTAGATGTTCCCCACATAGACTATCTGCCTGCACTTGGGCCATATGCTTCCTGTGACAAAGGAGAAACATGGCACCATACTGATGTGCTCTTGGTCAACACACACACACACACACACACACACACACACACACACACACACAAACACACACTTTTCCATTAACTTGATACTGTTTGTTCAAGACAAGGAGTGGTTCTCACCCAACTCTCATTCTCCCAGATAGGGCTGTTTGCTCTGCCCAATCTCGTGACATGGCTAAACACAACAGCAAAGTGGAACCCAGGAACAAAACAGTTGCTTTCAACAGAGGCCTTCTTACATAGGCCATAGGCTTCCCACTGCATCCCCAAGGATACAAGTTTGAACTGAATTCCCGGTGCTACTAGTTGAAGGTTCTAGTTCTTGTTGCAGTAACTCCACTAGTACTGGGCATTGCCAAGGAATATCAGGGTGGACAGAGGTGTGGGTTTTGGTCAGGGTGACCTGACTGACTCCAGTGGTGGTGTCACCTCCTAGGGCAGCCATTTTTTTGTGCCTGCAGTAGAGGAAGGAACTCGAGTGATAGTGTGTCCTCTTGGGCTTGCTGGAATGCAGTTTTGTGTTAGCTGCCGTCCCCCTGCACACAAAAAAAAGCGAAAAGAAACGCGTTGTCTGGTTCCTGCAAGGTTCTGTGGCGCGGTGTAGAGGATAATGGGCAAGGAGATGCACTTAGCACCCTGAATTGCGCTCTAAAAAAGGCATTTAGTCATAGGCGCTTGTTGCCTTTCAGCAGTTGTTGTTTTTGCCAGCGTCTGTAGATTAATCAGACGTGGGAAGTGTGTGCCAAATTGCTTTGCAAAATCAAGGCTGAGGCTGGACAGGGTCAGCCAAATCGGGGTCAAAGTCAGTCAATAAGGGCCACCTTTAGAAGAGGGGGAAACCCAAATTATTTGGATTTGTGGAAAGGGAACCCCGCTGGTTTCAGTTTTGAATTCAGCACTTTTTGAAACGACAGAAAGGAGGTGGTTCTTTTTCTCTTTTTAATCTTGGCATAGGACGTAGAGAGAGAGAGAGAGAGAGAGAGAGAGAATTGACAGACAGACAGACAGACATTGATAGAAAGACTACTTATAGCAAAAACCTACTTCAGGCTGCTGTGAGCCAGATTCTCTGGGATCCCATTGGAGACCAACAAAGGCCTCCGAGGACTAGACAGGGGAGTTAAAGGAAGACCGCGGTGTAGCGCAGGGTGGTGGAGCAGTCCTTACGAGGGGAAGGGCAGGGACGTTAGTGTCCACCTCTGCGTGCTGGTTGGCCCACTTCCTCCTGTGGGCCAAAGGGGCTTTTGAAACGTCGTGGCCCTGTCACGCTTTCCTTCCTCCTTGTGCCACAAGCGCCGTACCAGGGCTCCGCAGACTGACCCGGGTTCAGTTTCTGTATTGTGAAACCCCTCGTTGCACTGGTTACAGTAAAGGCCCTTTCACCCCAAGAGTGAAATATTGGCATGAAATCATGCAGGTAATTAAATATGTGGTTTCTTATTAGTCTTTACCTTTCGAATTGTCAAATTTATTTTTCATCACAGCAAATGTCGTCCTTGGTGTGTAAAGACTCATAAGAACCCATTTTTAAATACCAGAGTGTGACTTTGTGCAAATATTTCATCCAAAAATTCAGACTTGGTTTGAAAGGGCCTTAACAATGGGCCTTACCCCTGACCACAACAGAGAGCCCACTCCTTGATGTGTCCTTGGGGTCGGCTCCATAAAGGAGACTAGGAATTGAAACCCCTTTGCCATCTTAATGAAACTCTGAGGGAGTCGATGAGCACTGGGCGTGGTACCCCATGCCTGCTCCCTTACGGATCTGTCAGCGCTGTCTGCTGATCTCCCAGCATGGCTTGTTGTCGGCCCACGCGCCCGGTTTGATTGCTCGTAAAAACAAATGGCACGTTTTTATCCCGAAACTCATTTCCTCAGTGAGCTACTCGCGTCATTGTTCGCAGCCAAGCATACAAGCCATCGAGGCTATTTCTAATCTAACCCATCACAATAAGGAAGTTTGGCGGACTTTCTCCTCTTTCCCCTGCCTTTTTTTGGCAACACGCTAGTTAAATATCTCAAGATATAGCCATACCCCCCACTCCCACTCAGACCAGTATATCTTTATGGACCTCATTCGATTACCCAAGAGATATTACGAATGCAAATCCCATATTCAAATGAGTCTCTTATATTGCTCCTTTTTTAAAGCTTTAGAAATAAACCAGCTTGGCATCGGCTATGAAGTCAGGGGGGCCATGGTGGCAGTGGTCGCAGTAGATGGTGGCTATCAGTGTTTGCACACCGAACGCCCCCCCCCCCCACTGCCTCCAGGCCTGCTTGCGTCGTTGGTTTGTCAGCCGAGGAGTCCGGGGGCCATAAGGCTAAGTGGATGTCCATCACGACGCCTGTTGCTCCTTTGGCTTCATGCTAATCTGGCGGTGGGCCAGCTGTTTCTCTGGCCCGCTCTAAGCCTCTTATGGTGGTCACGGCTGGGCCGGGTGCTGTGGCACCGCCGCCGCCGCTGTTATTTGCTTTGGGCTACTGAAGTGCACTTGTTTATGGTTTAGGCTGTGTGTCTGTGTCTGTGTAATGCAAGTGGGTGTGGGTGAGGAGAGTGGGGAGGAGGAACATGTTTTTAATGTTACACAATCGGCCTGGATATCTTCCTCCGAAAAGTAATAATAAGGGTCTGTGATCTCGTTGGTGGTGTCTGTGTGTGTGTGTGTGTGTGTTTGTGTGTGCCTGTGTATGTGTCTGTGTGTGTGTCTGTTTGTGTGTTTGCGTGTGTGTAATCTTTTTTTTCGGCTTTAAGTGGGTGTTATGTGGGTGAAGTGCCGTCTGCCGAACACCAAATCTGCTGTTCGTATCTCACAGTTTGGCCTTGTGTAGTTTTCACTTTGCTGCGATACTGAGCAAGCCAGTGCGAAAGGCCTCTGTAGCCCTGCGTGCCGCACACCCTCGCGCTTCTCCCCCGGTCTCTGGGAGAACGCGCTGAAAGACCGGTCCGAAGGCTCCATTATGTGCCATTTCTGGTAATTAATGTGAAGCCTTTTTCGAGGCCTTAACGTGTGTTAATTGCCTTGTAGGTAACGAGCTTGACCTTTTGTGGCAGCGTATTGGTTTTTAAATGGTTTGGTAGGCGGCTTTGACATCGTATGAAATACCACCATGATGCGATGGGAGTCTAAATGGCCACAAGTGCCACGTTTTGAGGGGAGAGAGGAGCTGGGAAAGGCTGAGACTATGTTGCCCTCCACACCCAGGATGATTAGTTACTCCTCACCGGAAACAGATTAAAGTGTGTGTGTGTGTGTGTGTGTGTGTGTGTGTGTGTGTGTGTGTGTGTGTGTGTGTGTGTGTGTGTGTGTGTGTGTGTGTGTGTGTGTGTGTGTGTGTGTGTGTGTGTGTGTGTGTGTGTGTGTGTGTGTGTGTGTGGAGGGGAGTGTAGGGGAGAGGGCTCCTAGTTCCTGCCTCCTTTAGCATCCGGATCTCTATCAGGTGTCAGCAACCTCCCCACCCCCAGCTCAGGCTATTGATTTTTCATGGGATTGCTCAGCATCGTTTAGTAGGCTAAAATAAGAGCAGGCCACTTTTGACTGCATCTGCACTCCCTTGTCTGTTACCAGTAAGGTTTTGTTTGAGTGTCTGTGTGTGTGGGGGGTCTTATGGTACCTGGTTGTTGTAGTATTGGGGGAGGTGTGTGTGTGTGTTTTAACATGGCCTGTGAGGTGTAGTGTTTCGCATCTGTTTCCTGGTTGCTACGGTCACTTTTTTTCCCTTTTCCTTTAAAGATACCGTCCGACACTCAGCACAGCATGCATCAGAGAGTTTTTAATAGTCAAGGGGCACGAATGTGTCTGTGTGCACCCACCTGTGTGTGTGTGTGTGTGTGTGTGTGTGTGTGTGTGTGTGTGCGCGCACACGCACGCGTGCATGCATGTGTAAATGGAGGCATATTTAGCATTTTAAAGGCCGGCCCTCCTCATTCAAGGCCTTTTGAGGCAATGCGCCTGTGCTGCGAGTCCCCAGCAGCAAAAAGCTGAGGCGTCTGGAAACAAAATGAGAGGGATCACATGTGAGCGCCTCTCCCCACGTTGCCTCTACGCTGCCTCTACGCTGCCCTGTGTCCAGAGGGCTGTTCCAAGGACACCGTTTAGTTTAGTGACAACGCTCGGTAAGCATAGTGTATACTTACAACTAGTCTTGCTGATCCTACAGTCAATTGCTCTCATTGATGCACTTATTACACTCATTAATGCACTTATTGTGTTTTTTGTTCATTGTTGTAAAATTAATTGTTGTTAGAATTGCTCTTAAAAGCTTAAAAATGTTTTTTTTTTTTTTACCATTTTGTGAGTCGCTTTGGTTAATAAGCGTCAGCCAAGTGTAATGTGATGTAAGTTAACTCAGGGGAAGTGGTAAACCTCAGAATCGAAGAGTCCTACAGCCTGTTTCTCTTCACAAAACTATGCTATAGGACTTTCTATTAGGAGTTTTTCAACTTCCTCTGAGTTGAGCTGCTCGGGTTTACTTTGCTGTGTTTGTTGTGTGATGTGTAGATTAGTTGATCTCCCTGCAAAATGACCTTAGCGTTAACCGAACAGGCCAGGTGCTTAAGCAAAGTCATTTCTGTCTTCTTTTTTTTTGTCTCTGGAAAAGTAATCACCTACACACCCCCAAACCCTTGAGTTATATTTTGTCTGTTTGTCTGTCTCTGTGTGTGCTTAGTGCGTCTGTCTGTCTGTTTGTTTGTGTGTGTGTACTTGGAGCTATGATCTTCACAGCAGCTGATCACCCTTTCATTCGTCCATTCTCTCTTTCTCTCTTTGTCCCCCTCTCCCTCCTCCACTCGCTCCTCAGCTCAGCTGTGTTGTGTGTAAATGCGTGAAGTGCTGGTAACCGCAGGGTGATGTTATCGTCACGCTTGATAAGGTGCCCGGCCGCCCCCCACGGCAGAGAGCAAGGCCAGCAAACAGTCAAGCAGCCACAGGGAGGACAGAGGAAAATCCTCCTCCTCCTCTTATTCTTCCTCTTCCTCCTCTCCTCCTCCTCTTCTCTTGTGTCCCTGTGTCCTCCTTGTCCACTCTTTTCCTCTCCACATGTCCCTGTCTCGGTCATTCATCTCCATCTCTGGCCCCTCACCTCCTCCGTTTGTCTCCAACTGTCCTGTCCTGTTCCCGTCAGCCTGCCATGTCTGTCCGTCTCCTCCTTCTCCTCATCCTTCTTTCTGTTCTTCTCAGTTTTTCTGTCCCTCACCTTTCCCCTACCATCCCCCACTTCTTGTACTTCTCCTTCTCTCTATGTGTGTGTGTGTGTGTGTGTGTGTGTGTGTGTGTGTGTGTGTGTGTGTGTGAGTCCTGGCGTTGATGACCGGTGTGCTGATTACAGCTCTGTCCTCCGGAGTCCTGTGGTGAACCAAAGGGTTTCAGGCTGGAGTCTGGCACCTGTGTGTGTGTATGTGTGAGTCTGTTTGTGAACTGTGAGCGTGTCCATGTGTGTGTGTGTGTTTGTTTGTGAACTGGTTGTGTGTGTGTTGGTGTAAATAACAGGGCGGCAGCACATCTCCTGCTCTTATTACTGGACCGTGTTGCCTCTTAAAAGCCACTCTTACCTGGAGCAGTGCAGATCTCACGGCAAGGAAGGAACCCGAGATGGAGGAGAGGAAAATGAAGAGAATGAACAAGGGATAGAGAGAGAAAGAGATGCTAATCAGCTAGCGTACGTGAGAGGCTGCTATGCTGAAGGCTGTTTTCCCTGTGTTTGTGTGTGTGCATTAACATGCATAGAACGCCACTCCAGCGTTTGTTTTATGCTGTTTGTTTCCTCTAACAGCTGTGTGATTGCGAAGAGAGATGAACTAGCCAAACTAATGTGTCGTTTGGCTGGTCTTTCATTGACTTCGTTTAGGATGTTGGGCATAATCTGACACACTCTGTTACATCTGGCTGCCAAATTTGTTTTTTCCTTTTTTCTTTCAACCTTTCCTCTCCCATTCACTGTGAGTGTGGGATGCTTGGTGATTGCTGATGGCGTTTGATGGAAATGTGATTGACAGGAAGTGTAGCTTAGCGACAGGGAGCTATGCAGTGCCTGGATACCAGCAGATTACTCAGATTCCACCGTAATGTCGACTCGACTAACTTCTACCCTCTACCATACATTTTCTCTTTTGAACTGTAAAGAGGAACCTCCTGTTTCTTATTTCCGTAAATTTAGATTCATTTTGGCAGAGGGGAACTTTTGTACATCTCCTCTGTGGTAGTGGGAGTTGCCGCTGCTGTTGTTGTTGTTGATGTTGTCGTTGTTGACTTGGGTCACTGTCCCAGTCTCTGACTGTCACACTTTGGCTCAACAATGTGTGTGTGTGTTTGTGTGTTGCTGTGTGTTGCTGTGTGTTTGTGGTAATTCAGTAATGTAACACTGCACAGCTCTCTGTGGCCTAACTACAGCAGACACTCAGAGATGCAAGTAGACAGCTTAGGCTACTGTTTGCGTCACACTAGCCTTTTGGAAGGGTCTCAATGCCATCACACACACACACACACACACACACACACACACACACACACAGTCAAGCAAATGTACTCACACACACAGCAACCATTGGAGTGATCTGACTGCAGGCAAAATCATGCATTAGTCCAGTGTGTGTGAGAGCGGGAGCAGGCGAGGGAGAGAGACAGCGGTGGGGTGAGTTCAGTGGAAGACGGTTCTGGGGTGGACAAGGCTTTTTGAGCGCGCTCACATCACAGTCCTGCTCACCGAGATGATACCGCGCTGGACACAACTCGCCCCCGAGGAAGAGCGAGCCCATCACCGACACCTCTGATTGGTCCGCTGACCGTGCTGACCAGGGGGGACATGGGCAAGGTGAGCGTTACAAACAGGCCCTCTGAACGAGCCATGACTGTTCGCCATGGCCCTGAGATCTGGGCTGCTGACCTGTCTATCCTATCCTGTTTGTCTTAGTGAGAGAGACACACACACACACACAAAGCTATAGTATGCACGCAGGTGATCATTAGACATTCCTGCAGTGCTTGACGTGAGCTGTCTTGCTTAAAGAAACAACATCGGTGCCACGGCGCGTCGGGAAGCGGAGTTTATTTTCGTAAGCAGTGCTAAAAGGTCCTGCACATATGGCCGACTCTGGCATGAGAACGAAAGTGAAAGTAAATATAAACTCACACTTCAAAGGTCTGCCTCCAATACACACATCTGACACACACACACACACACACACACACACACACACACACACACACACACACACACACACACACACACACACAGAGAATTCCAGTGGATACTGTTGTTGATTTCCTCTCATCAGGGTGGTAGACGTGTGTGTGTGTGTGTGTGTGTGTGTGTGTGTGTGTGTGTGTGTGTGTGTGTGTGTGTGTGTGTGTGTGTGTGTGTGTGTGTGTGTGTGTGTGTGTGTGTGTGTGTGTGTGTGTGTGTGTGTGTGTGTGTGTGTGTGTGTGTGTGTGTGTGTGTGTGTGTGTGTGTGAGCAAGTGAGTGCCTACACACACTGTGTGTTTTATGGGGTCATGGGAGAAGATCTGAGGCCGCAGAGTTGACATTTACAGACAGCGCCATAAAAGTAACATATTGCAGTGTGGGAAATCTGCTGAGTGAGAGACAGAGAAAGAGAGAGAATGACAGGGAGAATAGATGAAGGGAAGAGAGAGAGAGAGAGAGAGAACGAGAGGGAGAATTAATGAAGGAAGAGAGAGAAAATGAGAGGAAGAATAAATGAAGGAAAGAGAGAGAATGAGGGAGAATAAAGGAAGGAAAGAGAGCCCAAGCAAACGAGTAGGAAGTGAGGGAGCGAGTTTGAGGGGAGCTGCACTGAAGCGTCTGCGTCAAGTGGAGTGCTCTTGGTCAAGGTGGCCACTCCTCTTAGTCAGCTTCATCTCGTCTGACCACCTCACTGGGCAGTGCGACTACATGACACAAGCACAACTCTGTGTGTGTGTGTGTGTGCACTCCTATCCTGTCCTCACCTCGTTCATCTACTTCAGGAATCCTGTGATGAGTGAGTGAGTCAGGCCAGGCATCAGTGTAGGTATGTGTGTGTGTGTGTGTGTGTGTGCGCGTTTGTGTTTGTGTCTGTGTGTGTGCAAGCGTGGTTGAAGAACTTGGCAAAGCATGTGGTGTGTGTATGTAAGCTCCTTTTTCTATTTTTAAGAAGTTCAGCTGTATTGTTTGTTTCCCTGTGATGTGCTCGTTTTCCCCAACAAGTTCAATCTCCAGATGTTGAGATGCTCGGAGCATTTTGACCTATAATAAATCGGCTCGGAACCTGGTTTGCAGCTGGCACCCAAAAAAACAAAAGATTTGTTTGCGAAGCTAGAGTGGGTGTGTCCGTTCAGAGAGACACAACTGTCGCTGTCAGCTAAGCGCGTGAGTTTTCCCTCCTTAGCAACCGCTGCCACAAGTAAACAAAGCGAGTTAGCTAGCATTGCACAGTTAAGCTAGTAAAGTCTTGTTTCTACCATTTTGATGAGCGTCACTGCCATATTTGTCTCCTGTTTATCGTCTGTTTTCGCACGCAACACCCAATGTTGATGACACATCCTGGATCTGTTCAAAACTGGTGGAAATGCGGGCTGGTTCACAAGATAACACCAAGGGTCATAGATTTCTGAATGGAACCGGTTCAAGAACTCGTTCTCTGTTGGTCCAAAAACAGTGCCTGTGTGTGTGTGTGTGTGAGAGAGATGGCAAGAGTGAGAGAGATTCAGCTTGACTTCCCTCATAGAAGCACTCGAGGACTTTGTGTGAATGCCAGCTTTCATCCATCAGCTGTTGTGTGTGTGTGTGTGTGCGCGCGTGCCTTTGTGTGTGTAGCCAATACACACGTCTCTGCTGGAACTTGCTCTCCACTTACTCATTTATTAACCCTATTTTTCTAAGATATCCCTAGAGGAATAAGTGTGTGTGTGTGAGTGAGTGAGTGTATGTATACGTGTGTCTGTGTTGTGTGGGCGCATTGACTCACGCTCTGCCTCCTCTGTCGAAATATTTAGCTGTTTTTCCCCTGGGTGACACCAACGGGCAGCTCCAGAAGACTGCACCCTCCTCACCTCCCCTGTGCTGCTGTCAAAACACACATGGAGAGGGCCACTGCAGGAGTGGGGGAGGGAGGAGGATGACGGCAACCATCTCTCTCTCTCTCTCTCTCTCTCTCTCTCTCTCTCTCTCTCTCTCTCTCTTACTCTCTCTCTCTTTCTCTCTCTCTCTCTCTTACTCTCTCTCCTTCTCTCTCCATGTCTATCTCTCCCTCCATTGCTCCTTCATGTGTTTGATCATTTTCTTTATCTATCTATTCACCTGTATTTTTATCTACATCTATCCATCACTAACTCTGCCAGTCTGGCTGTCTGTTACTCTTGATCTGTCTTGATCTCTCTCTCTCTCTCTCTCTCTCTCTCTCTCTCTGAATATCAGACTGGGCTTTGTCAGCGTTTGCTGCCTCCATCTCTCTATCTATCTCTCTCTTTCTCTCTCTCCTTTTTCTCTTTCTCTCTCTCTCTATCTCTCTCTCTCTTTCTCTCTTTCTTTCTCTCTCTCTCTCTCTCTCAAATGTTTATTAGTAAACAAGCAGATAGTTGACAGATATGTTCACCTGTACTTGTTCCAAAAAATGTTCGTCTAATTCAATGTTGTTTGGGATGAACAGGTGCCTTTCTCTCATTTGTTTTCTCTCCTTCCCTCACTCTCATCTCTCATTCAACATGTGGAATTGTGTGTGTGTGTTTGTGTGTGTGTGAGGCTGTAACCTATTGTTTGTGGCAAACATTCATCTGCACAGAAGGTGATTAGCCTTTGATTACCGGGTGTCCTGGGAGCATAAACGAGATCGATTCATTTTCTTCGTTTTGAGGTGGCGTAATTAGCCCCAAGATTTATGCTTTATTGCGCTAGCGCTGGTCGGCTAATCTGCTGAGGAGAGTAGAAGCTGCTTGATTAGTCTGGTCTTGATTGGTGCAGTTGCTTTTGCCTGCGGGTCACATACAGTATATGTTCTTTTGAATCTCTGTTTTATGGTTGGGTAATGGAAATGTTTGAACCTGGTGACGTGTGTACGTGTGTGTGTGTGTGTGTGTGTGTGTCTGTGTTTCGAGATTAATTGGGCTTTGTGTTAATGGAATGTGTGTGTGTGTGTGTGTGTGTGTGTGTGTGTGTACGTGTGTGTTATGCAGTTCCTTTGTGTTCTCAGCATTATCTGCTGTACTGGTTGTTGAGTTGAACCAGGCGAGACCCAGGCAGTGGTGTTTACTCTGGACCAGCCCCAGCCAATATCTAATGCACCGCCTGCTCAGCTAAATCACACACACACACACACACACACACACACACACACACACACTGAATACCAGACTGGGCTTTGTCAGCGTTTGCTGCCTCCATCTCTCTATCTATCTCTCTTTCTCTCTCTCTTTCTTTCTTTCTTTCTCTCTCTCTCTCTCTCTCTCTCTCTAACACACTCACTCACACACACACACACACATTCTCTCTGAGACTCATGTCTGTCTGCCCCCCCCCCCCGCTTCCTGTCTCTCCCTGTCGATGTGGACGTCTGATGGGTAAAAAATAGAGTCGTCGTCCTGGAGCCCCGGCCGTCTCCCGGTCTGAGTCACGGCGACGGAGGGCCAATCAGAACCGGCTCACATCATCACATCACACCCACTCAGAGCTCAGACCGGGCCCCGTCGAAAACACCACAAGCGGCCCTGGGCACCACACTGTCTGCGTCTGCTGCCAAAGCCAGGGCCCACACTCACCTGTCGGTTCACCTGGACTATTTAGCTGTGAGTGGGCTCCGGCTTCCGCCTGCCTCTGTCAGTGTCAGCACAGAGTCATTGGTGAATTTGAAAGGTTGAGAATTATTTGTTTGAGGATTGCTGCACTGGGTGAAGTCAGGCGACTGTTTATTGCGTCTGAGAGCTCAGACTGAACCTACGCCTGTGTCTCTCATGGTCTGAATAGTGTGTGTGTGTGTCTGTACGTGTGTGCGCATGTGTGTGCGTTGTGTGTGTGCCGTGTGTTCTTCAAGATGCTGTGAGACTTGGACCTCTGGCATCAACACCCTGAGCCTTCTTGGGTTCCTGATTTGGCTGTGAGTGTAATGAGTAATGGAAGTGTTTGTTTGTTTGTTGGTTAGTTTGTTTGTTTGTGGGATGTTGTTTTGTCAGGCCTGCAGTGTTAGGCTAAGCCCAGGTATTGCTACTGTGGTCAGGTATTTCAGACGTCTTAGTAAGTCATGTCTCAACATCTGCCATCTTACTTGCTCTGAAACCCAGCCACCTCTGTTAATCACACACACACACACACACACACACACACACACCCCTGCACACCTGCAGCTATTAGACATTACTTTAGACACGCTCACTCTCTATCCCACACACATACACACACACACACACACACACCTCATCTTCTGTCACAGTAGGGGTTACCGTGGTAATGAGTTGTCTAAATGCCACCCCATAATGTCAGTGCTCAGAGAGGGCTAAGAGAGTGCTGAGACTCTTAAGACTCTGTGGGTATTAAGTTGGGCTCGGCGTCATGGTAACCGTGTCCCCGTCGACGGTGGCGCTAGCATCATTTGGACAAAGTGGACCGGAGAGCGTGGACCGCCCAGCGGTACCCTTGAACCGGTCCAGTGAACCGGTCCAGCACCCTCAGGCCAAGCTCATCTGGGAGTCACAGCAGTCTCAATCTGGTGTCTGACATTAGAAAGCCATGAATGACACACACAGACACACACAGACACACACAGACACACACAGACACCAACTACAACTCTTTTTTTATTTGTACTTACTACTTGTGGAAATATAGGGCTAATCATACAGAAATACACACACTGTACACAACACACGCACACACACAGTGGTGTGTACACACACACACACACACACACGCTCTGGTCTTGCTGTTGTTTTAGCAGTTGACCCATGGTGTGTAACTTGGCTGCATTATTATCTGTCTGCTAGGCAGGAGCGGCTGGGCCATGCAGTGTAGATTACGGCACGCGGCTCATGTTTCTCAGGAGAGGGGTTCGGTTAGAGCAGCCCGGGGCCACAGCACACACACACACACACACACACACACGCACACGCACACGCACACACACACATACAAATAGTGCACACAGAAATGCACATACTTGTGTGTGTGTGCGTGTGTGTGAGTGTGTGATACTGTTGCACTGCTAAGCGGTGGAGCAGTCACACAGATGCAAGCTGTCATTGCTCATCCCTCTGTGCTCATGCAGCCTCTCTCCACCTCTTCTTCCTCTCCTCCTCTCCTCCTCTCCTCCTCTCTTCCTCTCCTCCCTTCCCCTCTCTCTCTCCTGGGCCCTGCGGTCTGCATGTTAGACTGGCTGGCACATAGAAAGTAGAGAGCAAGGCTGGTATTTCTCTCTCTCTCTCTCTCTCTTTCTCTCTCTGTCTCTCCCTCTCTCTCTTTCTCTCAACCCTCTACTATCTCCTGTCCTCCCCTTGTTACCCTCTTCCCCCCTGTGTCTCCCTCTTCCTACCTTCTTCTCTCTCTTCCTCTCTCTATCCCTCTCTCTCCCCCTTCATCTGCATCTCTCTCTCCCTGGAATGCTCATGTCAGTGGGACTGTTTTTGCTTTCCCTTCTTTCTCTCCCTCTCTCTCCCTCTCTCTCTCCCTCTCTCTCTCCCTCCCTCTCTTTCTCCCTCGCTCCGTCTCTCCATCGCTGTCCCTTTCATGATCTTGTCTTTCCTCCTGACCTGCAGTGCAGTGGCTCTGGGACAGAAGGGAGGAGCCATGGGGAGTTGAACAAGTTATCTGTGTGTGTGCGTGACTGCGTGTGTGTGTGTGTGTGTGTGTGTGTGTGTGTGTGTGTGTGTGTGTGTGTGTGTGTGAGTGAGTGCGCACGCTCACGTATATATATAAGTATGTGAGGAGGGTAGCGCCTCTTTCTGTCTGTGGTTCATTAGATTCAGCTATCGGGTTTCCGCCACTGCAGGACTGTGTGTGTGTGTGTGCGTGCGTGTGTGTGTGTGTGCGTGCCTGTGTGTGTGTGTGAGGCCCTAATCACTACCAGCGGGTGTTTCCTGCCGCCTCACTGCCACATTAAAACACACACCACCCTCTCATGGCTGAAAGCAGGCCAGTATGCTGATGACCCCAGGGCTTCACACACCACAGACACACAGACACAGACACACAGACATATTTGGGCACAGAGCTGGTATCTGTTTATTTAGCTTTTTACGTGGTCTTGCATCTTGCCATCAGGAGTGTGTGTGTGTGTGTGTGTGTGAGAGAGGGAGAGCAAGGGAGAAGGATTGGGGGGAGGGGAGGGGCCAAGTTAAAAGAAAAAAAAACGTGCAAAGCACATCTGGCAGCTCCATGTCTGTGTGTGTGTGTGTGTGTGTGTGTGTGTGTGTGTGTCAGTGTGCATATGCATGTGTTTGTCTATATGCATACATTTACAATTGCATGTGTGTGTACACACATGTGGTGGTGGTGGTGGTGGAGGTGGAGGGGGGGAGGGCAGGGCAAAGCCAGTGACAGATCCGTTTCCCCAGAGGAGCTGCCTGCTGGATGCTAATGTACTCTTCAAGGCTCTCCATAAAACGGCCATCTTTGTGTCAAAGGATTACACTTAAAAGAACCGTGTGTGTGTGTGTGTGTGTGTGTGTGTGTGTGTGTGTGTGTGTGTGTGTGTGTGTGTGTGTGTGTGTGTGTGTGTGTGTGTGTGTGTGTGTGTGTGTGTGTGTGTGTGTGTGTGTGTGTGTGTGTGTGTGTGTGTGTGTGGTGTGTGTGTGTGTGTGTGTGTGTGTGTGTGTGTGTGCGCACGCGTTTGTGTTAGTACATGCCTGTCTGTCTGAAGTCGTCTTCTGTGCGATCTGTTAGATTGACCTGTGTCTCTCTCTCTCTCTCTCTCTCTCTCTCTCTCTCTCTCTCTCTCTCTCTTTCTTTCTCTTTCTCTGTCTCTCTCTCACACACACACACACAGACACACAAGCAGCATGTTGGAGCACAAATCAGGCAGGTGTGTTTAGCTCAGGGGTGTGAGTTTGCCCTCTCACTAGTAGTCAGCCACCAGTGACGTGTCAGCTGCAGAACAGGAGCCTATGGAGTGAATGCAGAACTCGTGTTGCTCATGATGGAGGAATGCAGATTGTGTGTGTGCATCACATCTCCGCTTCCATAAGTCCAAACACTTTGCTCACCTCCGCGTGCCGAGCCATTGTATATCACCAACCTTCGTTCGTAGACAGGTCTGGATTCATTTCCTAAAGTTCTCACTGAGTTGCAGGAAACCGTTTGAAAGAGACGTACCGGTCTTACTCACGATGACATCAGTCTACGATTGCATCCGTTCTTGTTGAGACTTTTTCATTCATGTATTCAGTAGTAGGCGATGGCATTGGCTTACATATAATTGCTGTCAGTATAAAACTGGTTAAAAGAGAAATCTTATCACATTTTTTGTTTCATCCAGTTTTCTTATTATTCCATGAAGCTGTTCCAAGGTACTGTCGGTGTGCGAGAGGGATTGGATTTTTGTCTCCTGATCGCTGGAAATGTAAGGATTTCAAATTGAAAGCAAACTACCATATCGGCTTATTCATCTTGTCTATACCTTCTTTTTACCTGAGTGAAACGATCTGGCCTCACTAGTGGGTTTACATCTGGCATGAAATAAGCAGGTTCGACGTTCATATACATCATGATTGGATCTTGTGGATCACATAAACATTACCCAGTGCATAGTGAAGCATTTGGCTACATTATAGAGCTTGCATTTACACATACGTAAGGTACGGCGGTAGCCAGACAGGTGTTTTCTGGATGTGTAAGTTAAGCCCTACGGTCTACTTCGGGCAATGTTCTTTATTGCACGGATTAAGCTTCATCTAAACATCATCTATTTCTCCCTTCAAGAATTAGAATGAGGGTGAGCGGTTTACGTTTCGCATTGCAATTGTATACATGGACACAAAGGAATATCCTGTTGTGAAATCCCTCTGTTTTCTCCCTCTCTCTCTCTCTGCTCGCTCTTTCTCCCCCCTCTCTCTCTCTCTCTGTGTTTTTCTGAGGTCTTCTTGGATGATGTGTGCGTGGTTGCCCTGGCTTGTCAGAGAGCGGCTGAGGCTTTAGGGCAGGGCCATTCAGCATGTGCAGTCAGTCCCAGAGCATGCTGGGTAAAAGCAGGAAACGGACAGGGGGAGATGGCGTGTGTGTATGCCTGTGTGCTTGAGTGGCGTGTGAGTGTGAGAGAGCATCAGCATGCATGATGTTATGGGGGGGCAATCACCCCTTGTGTTAAACCATAGGCGGAGGCAGGAAACAGAAAGACGGAAGGCAAAAGAGAAATTCAAAACCTATTGGTGTTCCACACACACACACACACACACACACACACACACACACACACACACACACACACACACACACACACACACACACACAGATGCTCATCATCGCCCCAAAGAAAGGTAAAATGTGAGGTTTTATGGAAGCCAGTTTGTGTGTAGGGTGAGCATGCATGTGTTTGACTGAATATATGTATGCAAGAAAGGAAGTGTTGTCACTGTGTGTCTGTCTAAATGAGGGAGATTGTGTGTCCACAGAGAGAGCACCTCACCGTTGGGCTCTGTCCTTGCATGCAGTCACCGCTCCTGCGTGTGTGTGCAGCGCTCCCCCTCATTGCATAACTACATAATCCGGTCCTCTAAACACACACACACACACTTCTGTCTTCATTCATTCTTTGTCTTTCCTTTTTCTGTTTGTCCTCCTTGCTTGGCCTATTTAATTTAATACTTGTTCTGTCTTAGTCAGTCTTCCCTCTGTTTCCTCTATTTTTCTCCTCTCTCACTCTCTTCCTCTCTTCCTCCCTCTCTCTCTTCCCCTCTCTCTCTCTCTCTCTCTCTCTCCCTCTCTCTCTCTCTCTCTCTGTAGACTCGTGAGTTGATGTATGTCTGAGTAATAAAATGTGCTCGTGACATGGTGGAGCCCTCGGGTCAAGGCCCGCTCTGCCCATCTGAACTTCAGTCATTATATCACTGATAATCCTGACCTCAGACCCGTGTGTGTGTGTGTGTGTGTGTGTGTGTGTGTGTGTGTGTGTGTGTGTGTGTGTGTGTGTGTGTGTGTGTGTGTGTGTGTGTGTGTGTGTGTGTGTGTGTGTGTGTGTGTGTGTGTGTGTGTGTGTGTGTGTGTGTGTGTGTGTGTGTGTGTGTGTGTGTGTGTGTGTGTGTGTGTGTGTGTGTGTGTGTGTGTGTGTGTGTGTGTGTGTGTGTGTGTGTGTGTGTGTGTGTGTGTGTGTGCTGAGAGAACGCGATGACTACGGCTCCCATGGATAGCACCTTCATCATGCTCATATGAAGGGCCCTGTGATGGCTTCTTTCTCTTGTCATCCTTTTGCCAGAGGATGGACGTTTACTCTCCTCTCTAGCGCTTGAAGCCCACTTCTCTTGTCTGTCTGTCTGTCTTTCTGTCTCACTTTCGTATGAGTTTGATGGACGATTTAGTTGCCACTGGCATTGTCAGTAATGTGAGTGAGGTCTGTGTGTGTGTGTGTGTGTGTGTTTGAGTGTGAGTGTGAGTTCCCTATAGAGAGCTGGCAGAAACTCCACTTATCCAGCTGTTTGTGGAAATGGATTCGATTGGGTTTCTAAATTGAGTGTGTGTCTTTGTGTGTGTGTCTGTGTGGGCTTTCTGAATTCAGTGTGTGTGAGTGTGTTTTGTCTGTGTTTGTGAGGGAGAAGGAGGGTGGATGAGAGTGAGTGAGTGTGTGTGTGTGTGTGTGTGTGTGTGTGTGTGTGTGTGTGTGTGTGTGGTCATGCAGACTCATGCTCCCAGGTTCAAACTTGGAGCGGTCTGAGTGTGTTGTGAGTGACAGCTTGGGTTCGACCGGCCGCTGTGAAGAGGAACTGAACAGGCAGGAGCCATTGATTGCTCAGCTCTGCCTGTTTGCTGTACCACTTCAGCCAACACACACCCAAATACTCACACACACACACACACACACACACACACACACACACACACACACATAGACATACACACGCACACACACACACACGCATGCACATATTGTGGACAGGTTAGATAGGATGCCCAAAGACACAGAGCTTAGTGAAAAGGAGTAGCCTCCATGCCATGGCAAACAAATGCACACACGCACACACGCACACACATACACACGTACACACACACACACACACACACACACACACACACACACACACACACACACACACACACACACACACACACACATATTGTGGACAGGTTAGATAGAATGCACAAAGACACAGAGCTTAGTGAAAAGGAGTAGTAGCCTCCATGCCATGGCAAACAAATGCACATAGACAGACACACACACACACACACACACACACACATATTGTGGACAGGTTAGATAGAATGCACATAGACACACACACACACACACACACACACAGAGAGAGAGAGAGCAGATCTAATTCCACAGAGATCAGCAAGCGCTGCACGCCCCTGCTGTTCTCTGACTCTAGGATTCCTCCATTGTCCTGACATGTGCTGTGTGCATGAGTTATAGCTGTGTGTATGTATGTGTGTGTGCGCTATGTGTGTGTGTGTGTGTGTGAGTGAGAGAGTTACAGCTGCGTGTGTGAGGGAGAGAGAGTTATAGCTGCGTGTTTTCTCTGTTTGTCACGTTTTCACTTGTTCCAGCGGTCTCTGTTTCTTGCTTTCTCTCACCCCACCCACTATCTGTCTTCAGCTGGCTGATTTATCCGCTCTAATTTAGCAATCAATAGCTTTACCTTTGGTTGCAAATGGGGCCCTTATCTTGACTAGGCTAGTCTCCGTCTCAGATCAGCGCATTAATACCTTCCATCTCCAAATAAACAGCCACCTTAGCTCAGATTACCCTCATAGTGAAAAGGTTAAATCATTTGAAAGTTAAATTTTTAAATTTTACATACATACGTACACACAAATACATAAATACATGAATACATGCATACATACGTATATATCTACGCATACATTTTCAATCTCATGTTGGACTGCAGACTCAAAAGTCCCCTTCTGTTCTCTCAGGCTGCCTTGGACCAGAATGGGAATGACCTCATTATCGACTACAAGTGGTTTTTTATCTTCTCACCAGACTCGTTATAGACACACACACACACACACACACACACACACACACACACACACACACACACACACACACACACACACACACACACACACACACACACACACACACACAATTCACACTGTGTCCCTGATCTGATGCGAGTGAGGAGTCAGGGAATGAGATGTGAAAATCTATTCAAAGCATCCCTCGTGTTTCAGAACATGTCTCACTGGTTATGTGGTGTGTGTTTGTGTGTGTGTGTATGTATGTGTGTGTGTGTATGTATGTGTGTGTGAGAGAGAGTGGCCCTCTAAATCCCATTCAGCCAAAGGACCCATAGAGCAGACCATAGCCGTCTGCACCCATCAGCTCTCTTTTGGCGTCCTCTTTCCATAGACCCCCCTCCCCCCCCCCCCCCCCACACACACACACACACACACACACACACACACACACACACACACACACACACACACCATTCAACCCCCCCGAGATCCCCCCCAAAGCTCAGACAGGACATGGCCGACGCCCTGTGCCACGCCCGCCCCGTGCCACCCATGATTTTTTTTTTTTACCCAGAATTCCTCTGCGCGGCTTCCTGAGGCCACACAGGCCAGCTGGGGAAGGTGGAGCAGGGGGCGGGAGGGGAGGGGAGGGGTGGGGGGGGGGGGGACTTGTTCCACATTCCAGCGTGAAATTCCTCTGTGCAAAATTCCGTGGCCCGCGGCCCCATTCCCAGCCCTCCGCCCTGCTCCAAATGGGGAGAGAGAGAGAGGGAGAGAGAGAGGGATGAGAGGGAGTGAGGGAGAGAAAGAAAGAAAGAAAGAAAGAAAGCAAAAGAGTGAAGGGAGGCGGGCGTAGAAAAATGAATCCATATATCCACCAGACTGTTTGGCGCACTCACCCCCGCCTCTGGGAAATCACTATTTAAACTCCCACTTCTCTTGCAAATGACTCACAACACCGCAACACTAGACCAGCGATAAGCAGCCCAGAGCCCAATCAGAGGATGTGAGAGACTTCAGATGACAGACACAAATAGGCAAACGAGGGGAAAGCCGGCGTGAAGCTCCGAATGGACTGTCCAGTCTCGGTTGATTCATTAGTCCACTTCCTCTCGTGATGGGAATGAGAGCGAAGCGCTGCTTGGAACACCCCCCCCCCCTCCTCCTGAGCTGTGGTCTTTCTGATACCAGCAGATTCTCGGCCACAGTGCTCTGTGGAATTAAAATCAAGAGCTTCGTCACAGCCCATCAGAGCCTGCCTGTGTCCATCTGTAATGCAGAGGCTTTCTGATTAACGACTGATGTGCCACTCCTGATTGCAACGCAGTTTAGAGTTAGAGAACAAAGCCAGGCTGTGTCTTTCTGTCACACAGTGTTGCTGCTAGTTAGGGCTGTACCATTCGGGGAAATATTTAGTGGTGATTTTTCGGACTGATATCGCTGTTGCATCATGATTTGTAATAGAATTTTTTGGGGAAGTTTTGAGTTTCAGTTCAATGTTTCTCATATAAATATTTAAAACCCAGTCCACAGACGGGAATGGGAAAATATGCTTATTGCTTCCCGAATTGATCTACCGTACTCAGACAGCTCTTCCGATTGACGAGCATGACCCATCTGTCGCACCAGGAAGAGGACATGCATTTAAAAGCCGTAGATGTGGCGTAATTACACCCCGCCGTGGCAGTCACGAGCGGCACGGTTAATTGCTGCCTTGGCGATTTGCAAATTGCATTAGCTCAACTCGCTCAATCGAAAATCGCGTAATCTTTCAGCCCCGCCACTAGTCGTAATGCAAATGCAATCTGTAGATTTAAAAACGGTGCGCCTGTGTCCTGCTCTAATGCGGTTGTGTTCCCGATCACCGCTGATTCTGGACCTCATCCGGGCCGGCGCGGGGCGACGCCACTTATCATTATCTCTCCCAGTTATTACTTCTTAATGCCAGGCCTCTGCAGTGTGTGTGTGTGTGTGTGTGTGTGTGTGTGTGTGGGAGGGCATATGTGTGTAACACCGGTCATCATTTAAGCGCAGCGCTAAAGCGAGTAAAGATAATGAGATCTCCTCTGTGCCGCTGGAACCGGCGAGGATCAGAGCGAAGCGACAACGTTGCACGCACCGAGCGCACGGGAGGGAATAAAAGCACTGAGTTGTGTTCAACACCGTTCCTTCTCTTTCTCTCTCTCACACACACACACACACACACACACACACACACACACACACACACACAGAGAGAGTGCGGCATTCATCCAGGTGCAGGGATCTGATGGGGAGTACAAATGGAGGAAGATAAAAAGCTGCATGTATCAGAGAGACATTGTGTCCGACTTCTGCTTTTTGAGATTTGTTTTTTATTGTGTGTGGTGTTGTGTTGTGTTTTGTTATCTAAAAACAACAAGAAGCTAGTTTGTTCCTGGCAGGCCACCGTAGCAGTGAGCTGTGCTCGACTCCCAGTTGGGCTTTGAGGGGATTTTGCCCAGTGTGTCAGCAGGAGGGAAGTGGGTGTGAGTTGTGCTGATCTGTGGTGTGTGTGTGTGTGTGTGTGTGTGTGTGTGTGTGTGTGTGTCTCCGTGTGTCCGTCCATCTCTCTCTCTCTCTCTCTCTCTCTCTCTCTCTCTGTCTGTGTGTGTGTGTCTCTCTGTCTCTCACTGTGTGTGTGTCTGTCTGTCTCTGTGTGTGTTTGTGTGTGAAGTATTTGATGTGGTTATTACCCAAGAGATGGCCATTTCATGAAGCATGGCAGCTGTGTTATGTGTGTCTTGACACGGCTCCACTGGTGTGGTGCAGCCTGCGCTGTTTGGCCAGCGTACAGGGCTCAGTGGTCTCAGCAGGCCCTGTTGTAGTGTCACACACACACACACACACACACACACACACACACACACACACACACACACACACACAGAGTTGTGTGAATCTGGATTAGTTCCACTTGACAGTGGGGCAAGTGCGATCTTAGTACTGCAGGTCCTTCTTGTCCGCTCACACATTCTCTATAGATCTGTCTCTTTCTCACTCACACACACACACACACACACACACACACACACACACACATACACACACACAAACACACAGTGTCTCTCTGCGCCATCTAATGTGAAGGGGATAAATTTGGCGATATAGATCTGACTCCTCCATTAGGGGTATAGAGCAGAGGTGCTACTGTGTGTGTGTGTGTGTGTGTGTTGGGGGGTGGGTGGTGGTGGTGGTGAGGGTTGGCACAGGAGGGTTGGCATGGAGGCGTGGGCCATAAGTCTATTTTTAGCCACCTTTGTCTTTAGGGCTGTGTTTTTTACCTCAGGATGTGGAAACCGTAGTTGGGAAATGTGTGTGTGTGTGTTTGTCTTTGTGAGGTCCATTATGAGAGCGCGAAACATCGCCAGAGAAACAGAAGCATTTAGAGCTATATAAAGTGTGTGTGTGTGTGTTTGTGTGGTTCTAAATTTGTCATTCATCTGTCTGTCTGTGACAGTTTCTCTGGAATTGGCATCACTGTGTGTGTGAATGAATGCCAGTTTCCCACCAACTGTTCCTATGTCTGTCAGATTCTATAGGCCTGAGGTCATTGTGTGTGTGTGTGTGTGTGTGTGTGTGTGTGTGTGTGTGTGTGTGTGTGTGTGTGTGTGTGTGTGTGTGTGTGTGTGTGTGTGTGTGTGTGTGTGTGTGTGTGTGTGTGTGTGTGTGTGTGTGTGTGTGTGTGTGTGTGTGTGTGTGCGCGCGCGTGTGTGCATGTGTGTGTATGAGTGCACACGAGGGGGTGTGTGGGTCATTGGCCTCGTGAGGTTGATTGTTGAGCTTGTACTGTAAGCAGTAGAGCTGCAGAAGTGTAGAATACTGATGTAACAACACCATGACTAATGTATGCAACGCCCACTGCTGTCACTCATTGTTTCCAGCACTCGTGTTTAGCCCCTGTGGTCTGAACACACACCCAGGTCCTGGAGCTTAATCATACACTAGGAGAAGTGATGCACGGCTCAGGTCACTCTGTGTGTGTGTGTGTGTGTGTGTGTGTGTGTGTGTGTGTGTGTGTGAGCAATGAGCAGGTGTCTTCGTTGGTATTAGTGTGTATGTTTTTTGTGTTTTGTATGTGTGCGAGCTTAGTGTTGTTTATGCCCTTGTTTGTGTGTATATTGACATGTTTGCCCAAGTTTATGGATATTTGTGTGTGTGTGTGTGTCTGTGTGTGTGTCCTGTAAAAGCCCCTAATCTGGCGTGCTGTCCTCTGCCACATACTGTAGCGTCTCACTAATTACTTGATGACTAATAGCAGAGCTGTGAACTAAGACCCTCCGTGGCAACCAGCGGCACCCAACCCATCACACACACACACACACACACACACACCTACACACCTCTCACCCTCTCATTGATTTGATGAAGACCACCATATGCTTTTCTGTTTAATGCGCTGCCACGACCATTTCTCAGCTGTTTTTATGGACTCCCTCGTGTGCGTGCGTGTGTGTGTGTGTGTGTGTGTGTGGTTTTATGGGCTCTGTAGTATATTAAAAGCATGGCTGCACAGCGTGGTGGTGGTGGTGGTGGTCTCGGCCTGCAGCACACCTCTTCTCCCAGTTCATTTCACAGCAGTAATCATCCAGAGTTTCCCATCACGGGGCTCCTGGCCTGCCACTCTGCCAACGCTCGCTGCTCTCTTTTATTACTCTTCTCTCTCTCTCTCGCACTCTCTCTTGCTCTCTCATTCTCTCGCTCTCTCTTCTCTTGCTCTCACTCTCTCGCTCTCGCTCTCTCTTGCTCTCTCTCTTTCTCTTGCTCTCTCTCTCACACTCTTGCTCTCTCTCTCTCTCTTTGTTTCTTTCTGTCTGTCTTTCTTTCTTTCTTTCTTTCTCTCTTTCTCTCTCCTCCCATCTCATGGAGTGTCAACAGGTCCTAAATCCCTCTCCTCTCTCTCTCTCGCTCTCTCTCTCTCTCTCTCTCTCTCCTCACCGCTGAGAAATATCCCTCTATCCCTCATCTTCTCCGCTCCATCTAACAACATGCGCCCCTCCCC
>NC_085016.1:15576383-15578883 GCF_963854185.1 Sardina pilchardus
GAAAAGCAATTCGTCACTCATGTCCGTAGTTTACGCTTATTTTAGGCATGACGCGCAAGGTGTTTTGATGTTTGGGGACCAGTCAGTCAGTGCTGATGGTGTTTTGGTGTTTCAGGAACCATTTGTTCAGCTGGTTGATATGCTGGTCTTGTTATTTGTTAGGGAACATGTTTGCTGGTATGGATACATGACTCATATTCATGTTTGGATGTACTGTTTACGTTGTGTGCTTGTGCCTGACTGAACAGATTTGTATAGCTGGTTCTTCCAGCCTTTGAGGCTTTAGCGGAGATGGAGACACTTGATGCGTGTGTGTGTGTTTATTTGCAGTGTAGAATCCACTGACTGCTGCGTCAGCAACTTATCTGACCCTGCCCTCCATTCCTGATAAGCAGCTGGACTGTGTGTGTGTGTGTGTGTGTGTGTGTGTGTGTGTGTGTGTGTGTGTGTGTGTGTGTGTGTGTGTGTGTGTGTGTGTGTGTGTGTGTGTGTGTGTGTGTGTGTGTATAGGAGACCAGAACATGAATTGACTTCATCATTATATCCATCAACATTTCACACATTCTGAACAATCAGTAACTTCCTATGTTTAGATTCTGACCGGTTCCGTATTTACGAGAACTGAAACAAAACCTCCAGACAGCCAAACAAACTCGTGCCGGATCTGAACCAGCGGCTGGCCAAATGTGGGCCGGCACTGGCTAATCTCCGGGACCTCTTGTCCCCCCCTGTGTGAAAGCAGCGCTAATCCCTCCTCCCGGTCTACTTCCCCCATACATGCAGGCTCGCCTGGGTCCTCTATTAGCGCTGGCTTGTGGATGACCTGTTTATGGAGCTGACCTCAATATAGCCCCTTTTAGGAGAAGTGGATGAAATATGGTATTGTCACAAGAGTGTAGTCTAGTCACACAGCACATTTACTAGTTAAGGCCGGGGTCGCGTCACATAGCGTAGCATATTAGTGGGTCGTGCGCTGTCTGTAAGTGCAGTTCCAATGCCTGTGAGAGCTTCCTGTGTGAAGACAATGGACTAGAGAAAGTGACACATACACACACACACACACACACACACACCCCACCCTGCCCTGCATATCTTGTCTATCTGTGCTCTTTTATCTAAAAGTGTACCCAAACTGTAGGCTAATTGTTTTTAGCGATGATGAGCAGTGGTATAGAGATGGGGGCCCTTGCACTGGTCGTTACAACATGCTGGTGCTGCTCAACATGCTTGGGATCGATGCAAGCAGTGGTTCACTTCTCTGAACTCTCTCTCTCCCAGTGCTGCTGAGGGCTAGCCATGCACAAGATGTGTTAGCACCTCTCCAGTAGTTCACAACACAGATCACAGGGTTTGGCTCTGTTTCCTCTGTAGTGCAGTTTCACCTGGCTCATGTGTGTATGCTAACCTTTAGTGTTCAGGACCTCTAGAGAAATGGCAAAGAGCTGGAAACAAGGGTGCATCTCTGGACCTGTTTTCCATGCGTGTATTGGGACTAAGACGGGTCCTAGACTAAAAGCTTTATTCTCCAATGGTGATACCCATTTTAAATTCTCTAAAAGTCCAGGACTAAGCTTAATCCAGTTGCCATAATCCATGTTCGGGAAACTGCTGCCCCCACCCCCCCCCCCACCCCAAACCCCCCTCGCCCCTGTGTTTACTACCTGGAGGAGCAGAATAAAAATGTCTAGGGGGAATGGATATCCCTGTTGGTTAATGTAACTGTAGATAAAAGCCTTCGCAGGCTGAGGGTCTGGATGGAGCAGAACAAAGGAGTGTATTGAACCAGGGTGGCAGCGTGAGTAAGTGGCACGATATGTTGTCCTCCTCTCTCTTCTCTTCTCTCCTCCTCCTCTTCCTCCTCTCTGTTCCCTCCATCCTCAGCTTGTGTCCTTGCCCTCTCTTGCTCACTGGGGCGGGAGCGAGGGATTCAGCTCCACCTTGCGCGCTCCCTCTTTGTCGAGGTCACCCGTTGCGGAGTCGACAGTGTCACGAGCAGATCAGTGGGACATCCCTCCTGGGGTCATCACACACACACACACACACACACACACACACACACACACACACACACACACGAATCTCAGCTGAGAAGCTTGTATCCATTAATCGCCTCTTCAACTGTTAAGCCTGACCATTGAGAGATGTCTGGTATGACGTATGACCTTTTGCCACAGGACATGTCCTGCATATGACTTGAATGGTCATTCTATATGACTGTGTGTGTGTGTGTGTGTGTGTGTGTGTGTGTGTGTGAAGAAAAAGGTCATGTGGCTTTTGTTCTGCGGCATGAGGCCCTGCATTGCTTTAGGCAATAAGTAGAAGACTCCTCCTCCACTAAGCTCCAGGTGGAGGAGCCTGCCGTTACACATGACCTTTATTGTACGTCAGCGATGTGTGGACGTCTTGTCCATCTTGACTGTCTGTCTGTGTGTGTGTGTGTATGTGTTTTTATATTCTCTGTCTGCATACATTTTGTACTATGTTGCCATATCAACCCTCA
>NC_085016.1:15586383-15591383 GCF_963854185.1 Sardina pilchardus
CTCACAGTGATGATATACACTCCCTAGACACACACACACACACACACACACACACATTTGAGTCTGCTCACACAGCACAATTTATATGGTTGTCTGACTCCTTCAAGTCTTTTCCATCTTCAGACTCTGCACCACACCCCCCCCCCTCTCTCACACACACAGACACACAGACACACGCACACCAAACACACACACTCACTGCATGCAGTCTCTCCATCTCAGTCACGCCAACAGAAGCATTGTAAGTTGATATAAGCATTGTAAGCAAGTTAAAATGTTTTTTTTACGGACTATAGAGGGATGAGGCCCATGGATGGTGTAGATGGAGCCTCTTTAGACAGTGTGCTGTGCTGTGCTGTGCTGTGCTGTGCTGTGCTGTGCTGTGCTGTGCTGTGCTGTGGGTAGACGTGCCTCCAGATGGGCTGTCTCATTTGCCAGTAACTGGCCATGCAGCAGTTTCACAACAGCCCCCCCCCCCTCCGCTCCCCCCCAACCCCCCAAACACCTGTTGAATCATGGATGAATTCAGCGGATGAGTGTCTGCTCTGCTGGCTTGAACAAGGCCTGTAGAATGATGCCCAGCTTTATTGAGGCACACACACACACACACACACACACACACACACACACACACACACACACACACACACACACACACACACACACACACACACACACACACACAGGATCTCTGGAAGGAGTGGGATAAGACAAAAAAAAAGCAATTATCCATTTCAATGAGGCCCTCTCTTCATTTATTCCGCTCGTTCTCGGTGACGGTGAAAGTCTTTTTTTTCCCCCTTTTTCTCTCTCTCTCTTTCTCCTCTGAGGCGTTTATGACGGAGAAGGCTAACGGCCACGACCGGAGTCGCGCGCGGCTCCTCAGAGACAGGGGCCGAGACCCCGGCTGATTAAACCGATGGATCTTAATGGCCACGACGCCGCTTTGAAGATTGAAACGTTAATTTCACACAGAGAGAGAGACGGGGAGTGGGAGGAATGGGAGAAGGAGGATGTATTATGGGTGAATCCATGCGTATGCATGCGCGTAGTACAATAAGCCTGAATAGAAAGAAGGTGTGTGTGTGTGTGTGTGTGTGTGTGTGTGTGAGAGAGAGAGAGAGAATAAAGCATTAGTATGTGGTGAATGTTTAATATTGTAGTGAGATTTTATAACATATTTAATTTCAATGTATAATTATAATTTAATATATAATATGTGAACAATATTACTCTATAAAATGTTTTCCATTCCATTGCCAATGGAATTAACAAATGAAAGGAGACGTTATTACCTTTACAAACGTAGTAGGCTTTCCATATTCATCGTAGTAGGCTTTTCATAATACACCGTATATTCACCATTTCAAATCCATAATTGCAGTTAAAAGTATGACATTTAAAAAAAAAAAAGAGAAAATCTGAGGTGTTCTAAAACCTTTGACCGTTAGTATAGCTGGGGGTCTTCGGCAACACGACACCCTTGCTTGATGCTTTTCCTGCCACCATTCCCAGACTGCATCCAAGAGCCTCCTCATCCTCTTCAGCTATAGTGACTGATGTACTGTATGGTGCTAGACCAGAGGAAGCCCAGCAGGGTCTCGTTGGAGGTCTTCCTGGGCTGGAGCAGAGACGAGCGCTCCTCAGCAGCGACGCTACAGCACAGACTGAGGCAGAGCAGATGACACTCCCTAGGCATGCTGGGATAGAGGAGGACTGTGTACTGTTATGGGGGATGTCTGGCGCGGTGCTCGATTGACTGGCCCTAATCTTCAGGCCTGTCACCCAGACTCAGACTCTCTAGTGCTCTATCTCCCTCCCTCCCTTCGCCACAGATCTTAATCTTTGGAATCTTCTCTCTCTTTTTCCTTTCTATCTGTCTCTGTAGTCCCTCTACTCATGCACAGACGCACACACACCCATATGCTGACACAAATACACACACACACACACACTGACACACATACACACACACACACACTGACGCACGCACGCACGCACACACGCGCACACACACACACACACACAGCCAATCGTGTCTCTTCAGGAGGCGAATGTTTTCCACTCTGTGGTTTACATTCCTCACACCTCCTGTCCTGTAGCCACTGGATTATCTCTCTGTCATAGCAGCACCCGGCCTGCTCTGCTCCCCAAAAAGGGTGTGTGTGTGTGTGTGTGTGTGTGTGTGTGTGTGCTGGAGCGAGCAGAGTTGGCAGGCAGTGGAGGTGGTTGGCATGTCTTGCTCCAGTGAGGCTGGAGGAACTGCTGTGAGTGTGACAACATACAGTTGCATCAGGAGAGGTGTGTGTGTGCGCGTGCATTTTGCAGAAATGAAATGGAACTCTTTCCCTCCCTCTCCACACACACACACACACACGTCACTGCTTATTGAGTGTTACTCCAGTGGCTCTGGTCTACTCTACCCTCCCTCCATCTCCCACAGTGGCTGACAGACAGCAGACAGCACACACACACACTCACACTCACACACACATAAAGATACTTGGTCCACTGCTAGCCAGAGTGGCATGTGCACACACCCAGTTGTGCCTGGTCATTCTTGGGGTTAGAAAGCTCCTTCACAGCAGTTACACAAAGCCACTGGTGCAGTACCGAGGCCTCACGACTCTAATCCACTCAAGTCTCACTCTCTCTCACACACACACACACACACACACACAGGAGCCAACACTAAGCCATCATCTGCAAGCACACAGTGATGTCTGGCTTGCGCACACACAGGTACATTGCTTATCATATACACCATGCTCTGTTTCCTCCATATAGTACACTGGAAACACAAACATGTACAGACACACATGCACTGATACATTCTCTCTCTATCTTTCTCTCTCTGCATCCCTCTCTCTCTCCCTGTCAAATTCAAATTCAAAGATGCTTTATTGGCATGACAAATAAGGTATTCATGTTGCCAAAGCAGTTAAACAAATGTATATTGTAGTGTAACCATAACACAGAAACATAATAATACATATACATCTTTCTCTCTCTGTATCTCTCTGTATCCCTCTCTCTCTCCCTCCCTCCCTCCCTCCCTCCATCCCTCTCTCTCTGGACTACCCTGAGGAGCTCCCATAAGTAGTGGGGCTTTATCTGTATTAATGCTGCTCTTCTTAATGAGTTTACTGTGCTGAGCTAATTAGAAGTAGCCGGCTAACTTGACTCATACCTCCAGAGGTGGGGAAATCATTTTGTCAGAGCCACTGACGCTCGGGCGGAGGAGGACTGGAAGAGAGAAAGTGATAGAGAAAGAGAGAGGAGTGAGAGAAAGAGTGGGTGTGAGAAGAGAGGGATGGAGAGAGAGAAAGGGAGAAAAGGAGAGGAGAAAGAGAGGCAGAGATTAGAGGGGTGTGAGGAGAGAGGGATGGAGAGAGGGTGAGATGGAGAAAGAGAGGGAGAGATTAGAAGGGTGTGAGAAGAGAGGGATGGAAAGAGAGAGAGAGAGAGTGCCGTCTCCTTGGTAGTGTGTTCTGTTCTCTGTGATCATGTCGGAGTGGGCTGTCTACCCTGATCAAACAGTGTGTGTGTGTGTGTGTGTGTGTGTGTGTGTCAGAGTAGCTCTGCTGTTAGTGGCCACCTGTGTGACCCTGCTGTCAGCAGGGGCAGAACTAGAGGTCACACGCTCCGCTCCTCTCCTCTTCACCTCTCATCATCTCTCTCTCTCACCCTCTCGCATCTCTCTCTCTCTCTGCCTTTCTGTCTCTCCTCCGTTCCTCACATCGTTTCTTCTCTCTCTCCTCACGTCCCTCTCTTCTCTCTTAGTCTCTCCTCATAACTCTTCCTCCTCTTCCTCTCATTGCACGTTTTTTCCACTCATCAGGAACTGACTTTACAGCATCTTAATTAGCATTCTATATGTGTTTCTCAGTTCCCTGTTTGCGTGTGTATGTGTGTGTGTGTCTCCCTGCATGTTTCAGAGTGTGTCTGTGTGTGAGAACTCCCATTGCGAGTGTGTGGGTGTGTATCCAGGGTCCACTCATTAATGATATTCTCCATGGGTGGCATCGGGGTCGGTGTGTGTGTGTGTGTGTATGTTTTAGAGAGATGAGAAGTGGCATGGCGGATCAAAGGTCTAGGCCAAACATGCACACTCTCTCTGCCCGCAAGAGTTTCCATGGCAACTCTTATCAGGAGCAGGACGCAGGTTTTGCATCACCATCTGTTAATTATCAGATCGCTTTCCTTTATGGCCCACACTTCCTTGTGTGGACACACAGAGCACTTTTCTTTCTTTGTTTTGTGTGTGTGTGTGTGTGTGTGTGTGCAGAACGCATGCATGTATGTGTGTGGGAGTTTTGTGCCTGTACATAAGTGGACTGACATGTTTTGCTGTTTAACAAGGTTTTTTTGTTTGTATCCCTGAGTTCTTAATGTGTTTGCACATTCCTCTCTCTCTCCCTCTCTCTCTCTTTCTGTGTGTGTGTGTGTGTGTGTGTGTGTGTGTGTGTGTGTGTGTGTGTGTGTTCATGTATCCGTGTGGGTTTCTCATCGTTAGCTGTACCCCTAGAGCTCCATAATGATATCACCACCATCGTTTCATCCATAACCTTCTTGCTGCCCCAGTGCTCGTTTTAATCTGTTTACTTTTCAACACCATCCTATGTGCACTAGTCCAGTGCTTTGACATCTCTCTGGGGAATTGTTTCTCATTTCAATTGTTTCTCATTTCAATTTCTTTGGACATCTCGACTATTCAAGTAGATAATTGATCCCAGTGTAGCTGTGTTCTATAGTGTGCGGGCGGGCGGGCGTGCGTGCGTGCGTGCGTGTGTGTCCTTCTCCGTACCGAATAACTGGTAAATGGCTATTCATTCTCTCTGAGGCTCATGTCCCTTCTCCTTTGTCTCCCCTCAGACGGTGCAGTTCGTTCAAGGCATCTTCGTGGAGAAGTATGACCCCACAATAGAAGACTCGTACAGAAAGGTGAGTGGCTGCTCAAGTGGCACAGGAGCGGCGCGCTGGAGAGGCTCTTAGAAACC
>NC_085016.1:15593883-15648883 GCF_963854185.1 Sardina pilchardus
ATGGCCACAACGAGTGAAAGGGGAGCACACCTGCACCCCCCCCCCCCCCCTCCTCCCCCTCTTCCATCAGTCTGGGAAAAACATGGCTAGCCGGTCTCATTTGGGTTCAGGAGGAGATGACGGGCTCTGGATATAGCCGGGATGTTATTGCAGTCTAGCTCACTGTTTATTGTGAGCCTCGATATAGAGTAGTAGACCCCCCCCCCCCCCTCCTCCTCCTCCTCCTCAACACACTCACACACACACACACACACACACTCACACTCACACACACACCACACCATTAGATTTCTACTGTTGCATTGAGCAAGTTCAGCCACCCACAGTTTTATCTGTCTGTCTGACTCCGCTCTGACTCAGCCGCCTCACTGGCCACACACACACACACACACACACACACACACACACACACACAGTGAGGGATGCACCGTGACCATTAGCTCAGGCCTCTTTGATTGACCTCCTTTTGTGAGAGTATGGACTATGGACTATGTATAGAGACCCACAGCCGATCTGTCATTTAATGGGAAAGGAGGATAGATGATGGTGTGTGTGTGTGTGTGTGTGTGTGTGTGTGTGTGTGTGTGTGTGCGCTCCCGCACGCTTGCTCAGGTCTCTCATTATCTGCCCTGTGTCAACCCTTCTCCATCAGCGTAGAAAACATGTGCGCTGGCGACACTAACTCCTGCGTGTGTGTACCAGCGTGCATGTGTGTGTTTGGGCTGGTCAGATAGCCCTGAATGTGTGTGTGTGTGTGTGTGCCAGCGTGCGTGTGTGTGTTTGGGCTGGTCACCTAGCCCTGAATGGTGCTCTCCATTCTCTCCCATCACTGATTAATGGGTTGAGCAGGAGGCTGTGCAACAGAGTGTGTGTTCAGAGAATGGGAGTAAATAACAGCCCTGGCCCCTGACTCAACAACAACACACACACACACACACACACACACACACACACACACACACACACACACACACACACACACACACACACACACACACACACACACACACACACACATTCACATAGGTACAAACACAGTCATAAACATGCACTCACACGCGCACAAACACAAGAGTAGCGCTCACGTCTACTACTTTAACTAATACATACACCCATACTGTACATGCTTACATTTCAGACAAACGCATACGTGTTTACAAATCCAGTTGCCTCTTGTTACCTGCTGGAGTCGTTGGGACATCCATCTGTTTGTGATGTATTGCAAATCTTTCAATTAAAATAACCTTTTCTCTCCCCTCCTCTCCTCTCTTTTTCCTCCCCTCTCTGTGTCTTCCACAGGAACAATTCACAGCCATGAGGGATCTGTACATGAAGAATGGGCAGGGCTTTGCGCTAGTATACTCCATAACAGCACAGTCTACGTTCAACGACCTGCAGGACCTCAGAGAACAGATCTTACGAGTCAAAGACACCGACGATGTGAGGACACGTACACAGAACACACATTCTTGAATTTCCCCTTGGGGATCAATAAAGTATCTATCTATCTATCTACTCACACTCACACTCACACTCACACTCACACTCACACTCACACTCACACTCACACTCACACTCACACTCACACTCACACTCACACTCACACTCACACTCACACTCACACTCACACTCACACTCACACTCACACACACACACTCCATGAGACCCAAGTTTGCATAACTCAGGTGCAATATATTTACATGCCTTTGAACGTATGGTGTGTGTGTGTGTGGTTTGGAATACACCGACACATTAATCCTAACATTGCTGGTTTTAAGCCCACCATCGGTTGCTTGGGCCATTAGTCTCGTTCATGTGTCTCCTCTCTGACACACGAGACTGATTAATGTTGCTGCTCGTCTTTGATTACTGCAGTGAAATCTGCATTAGACTTTACAAATGAGTCTGTGATGCACTGATAAAGAGAGCATGAAAAATTGGGTCAGTGTGTGTGTGTGTGTGTGTGTGTGTGTGTGTGTGTGTGTGTGTGTTGGGTGTGAGTTTCAAAGTTGTATGTGTGTGTTCTTCCACTTCTGCTTTACGGTAAAGCAGCACAAGCTCCACCCCGCCCCCAACACACACACACACACACACACACACACACACACACACACACACACACACACACACACACACACACACACACACACACACACACACAGTGTATTTTTTCTTGGATAGAGCAAGTAAGGTCACTTACTCTTACAACATGAGTCATGAAAAATTAATTCTGTTGTAGTGGAGTCACGTATTTATGTGCTGTGGTCAAACACACACACACACACACACACACACACACACACACACACACACACACACACACACACACACAGGATATAGGTCAGATTGTCACATCATAAAATAGTAAATCACAGAAACCACACAGCCTGCTGTAACCTATTAATGGCCTATCTATAACCTCTGTGTGTCTGGGATGGAAATTAGCACTCGCCACCAGCCAAATGCGGGTGAATAGATACAGCACAAATATACAGTCGGATACGGGTGTATTGTCATCAGCCCTGACGGTTAAAAATAAGACAGTGTCTCGTAGATAGGGATCATGTAATGTTATCACTAGCCTATAAGGGTAAATGGCGGTCATTTGAAGTTACCCACAATAACTATCAGTGAGCTGCAGTCTCCCCACAGCATGGGTGCAGTGTTTCACTTTTAGACATACTGTACTAGGCACACAAAGTGCATCCAAATGTACACATTCTTCTCTTATCTGATGATGAACTTGTGAAGTAGCCTACATATCGCACAGTTATCACACAAAAGAGCCTCATGCAGTATCTGTAGTGACTGGGAAAAGAGGGGTTGGTAGATTTTGGAATATCCACCAGCCACAGTGGCACTATTTCATTTCCGTGTGTGTGTGTGTGTCAGGTGCCGATGATCTTGGTGGGGAACAAGTGTGACCTGGAGGACGAGCGCGTGGTGGGGAAGGAGCAGGGACAGAACCTGGCCCGCCAGTGGAACAGCTGCGCCTTCCTCGAGTCCTCCGCCAAGTCCAAGATTAACGTCAACGAGGTGAGTGTACACACACACACACACACACACACACACACGTCCTGTCATACACCTATGCACACACACGCACACAGACGCCCTCACATACACATATGCACTCACATGCGCACTCTCACACTCATACCCAAACATTTATTCCAAGATTGATGTCAATGAGGTGAATGCTTACACACACACACACACACACACATATATATATACACATACACTCTGTGAACTCAATGACACGCTCACAGTGACCGTCTCCACTCATCACACACACACACATTAGCTCATACACAGTTATTCTAAGATTAGTGTCAACAATGTGAGTGCTGACATGTACACACTGGCATTCCCACACCAATGCACTCACACACTCCGTACACACATGTAGGCACTTATCAAGCATTTAACACCTCACCTCATAAGCAGCCACATCCAACACACACACACACACACACGCACGCACACATGCTCGCTCCAAGTCTACTGTTGTGCGTGCGTGTGTGTGTGTGTGTGTGTTGGTGCGTGTCACCTTCTCGTGACAGCAGTGATAAGTGATGGCCCCTGCAGACTCATTAGCACATGATGCTTTCTCTCTCTCTCTCTCTCTCTCTCTCTCTCTCTCTCTCTCTTCTTTCTTTCTTTCTTTCTTTCTTTCTTTCTTTCTTTCTTTCTTTCTTTCTTTCTCTCTCTCTCTCTCTCTCTCTCTCTCTCTCTCTCTCTCTCTCTCTCTCTCTCTCTCTCTCTCTCTCTCTCTCTCTCTCTCTCTCTCTCTGTCACACACACACATACCCGCACGCGCGCACACACACACACACCCACACCCACACCCACACACACACCCAGTCATGCAGCCCCTTGTGAATAGGGTGATGTGAAGGGTTCATGTCAGCGTCACCCAGAGACATCCCCCAGATGCTGCCTGAGAGAGACACACACATGCACACACACACACATGCATGCACACACACACACACACACACACACACTGAGTTGCTTACGACCCACCAACAAAACTCTCTTCAAAACACACTACCGACACGGCACACACAATGTCTTTCTTTAATACTGGATTAATGAAAGACCATATTCGTGCACTGTGCACACACACGCACACACACACACACACACACACACAGAGCACCATTATTTTTCATGAGTCAGAGTCAACACGTTAAAAACACTGTTTCTCATCAGCGCACGATAAGCAGACACACAATAAGGCTTTTTTTCTTCGCATAAGACTCTCACTCATAAACAAACAGTCTCTCTCTTTCATTCTCACACAGATTCCCCCGCACACATCATCCTTGGCAAAGTCACACATCTACTCTTTTCCCTCACACACGCGCGCAAGCGCTCTTTCACACACACACACACACACACACACACACACACACACACACAGAGGCTCTGTGTGGGCTGTTGGCTCATTAGTGTGAGTATACTGAATGGATCAGCATAGATTAGATCACAGCCGTACTGCTGTCTATCTGAGAGGAGAACAGAGCTGGGGGAATGGGGAATGTTTGCACTGTTGGCTTCTTCATTAAATCTTTGAGCTCTTGGCCTTTGCTGGTAAGGACGAATCCAGACACTGATGAAAGCTTCAGAGCAAACACTCACTCACTCTCTCTCTCTCTCACTCACACACACACACACACACACACACACACACACACACACGTTTACTCACACTTTGCGTCCAGGCACCTGACTACCTTAACTCAGGGTTACGTGTGTGTGTGTGTGTGTGTGTGTGTGCGTGCATGTGCAGTGCACTAAAATGATTTTCTATTCTTCAGCATTGTTTTAGCCCAATCTGTCTGAATCAAGTCAATAGTGTACTCTCAGCATTTAGCATAACTTTGCCATAATGAAATCCTACTCATCTTATTGTTCTGGGGCCATAATGTTGATGATAAAAATGGTCTTGCATCATTGACTTAGACAGTCACTCACCATAAGGACCCCAGCTCCCTAAATATCAGACCATACTTAACCAGAGGGATCCGTTCCCAGCCGAAGAGCCCTCTTGCCTGAAACGAGATACGCCCGCTGCCTCATGAGATGGCCATGGCATGGCCCTTTTAGGTTGCTTTAAGAAGGGATCCTTCATCATTCAAAATCTTGTAAAGCTTTCAGAGCTGAAGATGTTTGTGTTACGGTACTCCAACTACTCCAACCCCATCCTCCCACCCTTCATTTCAGCCTCCCTCCGTGGTGGGCTGGGAAACTCGATCCTCGTCATCGAGTGCACTAAGGCGCACGGCTCTCCTGCGGGGGAAATCTAACGCCGGGTTTAGGGTTTCGGAGATAACAACATGTTGCACTCCCAAATTATGCAATTGGCGCACGCCGTCTTTCCCGTGGAGAGACACGTGATCACAGTTGGTCATCGAGGCTCGGAAGGGTTCCCGGAGCGGGGGAAGGGTGTAATAACGGATCATTTGGCGATCACGTGACACACCCGCTGGAACGAGTTGGAGGGCAGAGACAGGAAACGAGCCACTGTAATGATGCCAGGTGGAGAGGGGGTGGGGATTCTGCCAGCTTTGCCCTCCAGAGCCCCCCCCCCTAATCTGATTGATCTATTGGTTTAATCATTGTAATTATCCTCTTTCTGCAATGACAGAAGACGGTAGGCAGAGACCATTGATTACAGTCAGAAGGGGGGGGAAGTTGGAGGGGTTGGCAAGGCGTTCTTTATGCATTCTCGGATTCTCGATGGGAGTTCTTTTTCAGATAAGGGGATAAATTAAGTCAGCTGCACTGCACTGGGGTTTGAGCGCTGGGTTTCTTCGAATGCTGACATCTGCAGGTCTGACTGTAAACTTGGCCACTCTGCGGCCCAAGTCAGATCAGCTTAATTCACTCTGCGATGGTGCCGGACCCAAGAATACTCTGCTGCTGTTCTGAAATCTGCATCATTTGTCCGTGTCTTATGCGGAGCAAGTGTTTGCGTAACCAGTGGCAACCAGTCCGCTGATGCAGAGGCCTGGACCCAGGCTCTGTTTGCTCCTCCTCTCCGATGTTAACCAACTGTGCAGTTAAAGATATTCTTTGTGCATCCTCAGCTGTTTTCTGGTAGTAGGTGCGCCCGATATACTGTAGCAAGGAATAAAAAAAAAGGGTGAATAACAGTCTTGAAAGAAACATCGATATCAAATATCTCGCTGGATGTGTCCCAGAACATCTTGAGAGGCAGAGAGGAGAGGAAGCAGATGCCTTTGGATGTGTTATGGATCTCTCACAGTGGTCGGTAAGCAGATGCTGTTTGGCCTGGAGAGGTAGGGTGGGAGGATGTCCCGCTAAGATAAGCCGACTGAGTTGGCAGTTATCAACTCCACCGGGCTTGTCCTTAAAAACCTCCATCTCAAACACTCCAGTAATGTTAACGGGGTAAAGCCTCCGATCTTGCAACATTCTCATTAAGCAAGCAGGCCGCACCCAACAAGATGTAACATCCTAGTCTGCCGAGAGACAGAGGGGGAGGGCTTAGCTCGCGCTCGCACTCGCGCTCGGCCTCGACGCAGAAGCCATCAGCCGAATTTCCCTCGAACGCACCAGACTGCAACAAGCGGCGCGTGTCAACTCCGCTTAGTCTCCCCCTCCGTCTGCGAAGGCAGCGTGAAATGAACAATCATCGCTCCCCTGCCCTAAACTGAGACATCAAGCCTAACGTGAGTTAGCATCGCGTCGCTATCCCCCTGTCATTCAGAGCCTGTGCTCACATAAAGTAAGTGTGTGTGTGTGTGTGTGTGTGTGTGTGTGTGTGTGTGTGTGTGTGTGTGTGTGTGTGTTTGTCTGTGTGTCTGTGTGTCTGTGTGTGTGTTGGGCAGGAGGGGGGTCTCCTTTGTAGTTAAGTGCTTGGTGACGTGGTCCCGGGGCGTCCCGTAGGGTCGGCCATCGTCTGGGCGAGGCTGGCGGCGGTTGTGCAGCCGGAGCAGCGATTTGTCTCGGCCTCTCATGTCGGCCCCAGGGGCCCGTCGCTCTGTCAGAGGGAGAGACGCGGCATGCCAGTCAGTCTGTCTGAGCTTATTTATGCACGCGCACAAAGACACACACACACACACACACACACACACACACACATCCTCATCCAGACATGCAGGCGCACATACAGTTACTGTATACGGTGTACACACACACACACATACACAAAATGTTCCCACTCATATAGACACACACACACATATAAACTTACATACACGCACGCACAAACTCATCCAAACACACACACACACACACACACTCACAGCTGAAATGTTCCATGCCCTGAGTCAGCTGTCCCATATTAGATACGCACTTGGGGTGGTGGTGCTTGTAACTTGTGATGACATGCATGTCTGAGAAGAAGAACTTTTTCAGGCACTTGGGATATCCACCCAGAGTATACTTTTCAACACCTCAAACTCTTCATGCTGATTGCTGAAAGGCTTTGCCTCGTAGTCATATCCCACCTGATATTAACATACAGAAGAAGTCACTTTTTCATATCACTGATTCTTTCAGCACTGGATTTCTCCCTGCATTGTATTGTTTGTGTGGAAGACATGGCAGGAATTGCATAGTTTTTAATGTCATTACATATAGTATGAAAGTAGGGGTTGTTGGAGATGGAGAGCAAGTATTTTGAGATAGAGTGTTGTACTAAAGTGGGTTTTTGAATGTCTCATGTCTCTCTCTCATGTCTCATGCCTCTTGTCTCCCTCTCATGTCTCTGTCCGCAGATCTTCTATGACCTGGTTCGGCAAATCAACAGGAAAACCCCAGTGCCCGGGAAGGCGCGCAAAAAGTCCAACTGCCAGTTGCTCTAATACACAGCTGTCCCGCCGCTCTGAGCCAGGTGGGCACAGGGGCTGGGGTCAAGGTTCAAGTGTCAAGAAAAAAAAATGGAGTGTGTAAATCTGAGACGCTGTAGGGGAATTAGCGAACCTGAGGATGATCGAAAGGGAAAAATCACTCCCATGTGTTTTGTATTTTATTTTGGGGCGTCTTGTTTGTGGCAGAAGAACATGCATCTCTCATAGCAATCTAAGTTCTTGTTCCGTGTGGTGCGGTTGCCCATACATTTGAGTTTTGAGAGCGCCGTGAGAGCTGATTGGTTAAGTCACCTTTGCGTTTGTCTCTTGATTCTCAGGTCTGATTTGCTGCTGTCTAGCAGTGCCAGCATTCCGACGTTACTAAAAAAAGCCCCTAACATCTGATGGACTCTCCAGTGTGCCGATGCCCCTTTAACCAACCAACCAACCAAGAACCAACCAAGAACCAACAACGCAACGGACTCAAAACTACAGATCCATGTCAGTTTTTGCACATAGACAAACACCATCCCTTTCCAGTATCGCGCGAGAGATTTTTACTTATAAATATATATATTCTAACTGTATGCAACTGAAATGAGGAAAACAAAACAATTATGTGGATACCTAAATAAGTCATGAAATAGGTTAATTAAAAAAATGAATTCAAACAATCGAGATCCAACAACAGTGTTACTGCTCAATACAGACAAGCCGTTGCCTATGATTTAAGAGAACGCAAACGGTGTCTTAACCAGACTCTGCACGTTGCCATGGCAAGTACAATGATGCGATAGATCTGAGCACCACTATTTTAGCCAGAAAAGAGAATAAGTCCAAAGAGCGCCTATATAGCCCATGTCATACCGCAATCTTTGCTCCTTTGGTTTCTTTTTGTAACTTTTTTTGCTGTTGTTTTTTTGTTCCTCAACATTATTTTTTTCCTCTTTCTTTCATTTTGTTATTTTTTTTATGTTATTAGATTTTGCCTACCAAGATGCTATGTTGCAACACCTATCAATATGAGTTTTATCTTTAAAAAAAAAAAACCTGTGGATACAACAGTGATATATGTGTAAAAAGTATAAAAAATATAATATGATTTTTTTTTCTGTCACTATCATATTGTCTCTAGCCTAAAGATGTTGCCTTCAGATATGTGTTTTTTTCTTTCTTTCTGATGAATCCAACTAAATAGAAGAAAAAAAATGAATCCATCTTTTACTTCATGCCTGGGTTTCTTTGTCGTGTTTACGAAGATGTTTGTACAGTGGGGTTTTTTTCCAAAAGGGATCGGTCTCTGGGGACTTGGCATTTCAATGCAAACAGAGCCAAACAGGGCCTGCCTGCCACAGGCTCTGATGTCATCGCATGGTCCTTCCAGGGCGAGCTCTCATTGGCTGTTGCAAAAAAATGGTCCATTTCCCCCTAGTCTTGGACTCCCACATCTACAACAGGAAGTATATATTTTAAAACAAGGGTTTTTAATAGTAAATGAAAAAAAGAACAAAATGTCATCATGTGACATCATTTCCCTTACTTCTGTTGCTAGATTCTCACTGTACCCCCTCCCCACCCCCCCACCCATTTGCCTGCTAATGCAGCTCTTGTAAACTAGGATATGAAAACCAAATACTGGATCCTGTCAGTAAAGAAAAAAAAACAACTTGCCTGTTAGTGACTGTTTTCACCCTGTGTAATATTTGGTTTGACCAGTTTTCCTGTTGGCTGAGTTTCTGTGTGGGGTTATGTAGTGATGGTGGGGGAGGGAATGGGGGAGAACATGTGTTTTCAGGGCACTGAGGGGGAATAAAAGAAATAAAAAAAGAAAAGAAAAAATAAACTATCATGGAGTAATCAAACTCGTAGGGAATTGAAGAGAGGACTGCGTCATCTCAACTCTCCTCTCCTCTCTGTCCTGTTAAAACAAACATGCTTTTGTTGCTTTGTGTGCATTAACAAAGGAAAAAAAGAAGAAAAAGGAAAATTATGAACAGCCTCGTTAAAATTGAGATGGTGTTTTAAAGGTCTTGTCTCTACAGAGCTCCAGTATTTGAAATGCAACATCTGCTTCTGTGGGTGGGTGGGGTCGGGGTGGCAGGGGAAGGGGGAGGGATCAAAAGGGACGGGTAGCCAAATGTAAACTAAAAAGCCTTAATTAAAAGTGGTGCAATTTTGTATAACAGCATCTGTAGTTCAATAAATTGGATTGCCATGCAAGGGCTTTGCGAGAAAGCCGATCCACCACTTGAATGTTTTGTGTATTGTTTCAACCGTTCTGCCAGTCCAATAAATAAAACAAAAATGTTGGTTTAATAATGTTTGCTCTCTCACAGAAAGATTTTTTCCGGTTGGGTCGGGGAGATGGGTCTCAAGGTTAAAAAGAGATGGCACCCCTGTGCCTGCATATGGAATAAAAAGAGTGTTTATCGTTTATCGGCGTGTAGCCAGCGGTGGAAAATACTGCGCTGTAATGAGGCGTGGGCACTGAAGGTCCGTCGGGCACGTGCTCCCACACAACAACCAGGAGCTGCAGATTAGCCTGGGGAATGCAGGAGAACGAGATCAGACGAGGCACACAGCGAGCGGCCTGGAGTCAGCTGTCACTCCGAAAACACACACAGACACATACGCACACACACACACACACACACACACACACAGGCGTACGTGTTGTGCTGAGCTCTTACAAGTACAGTATGCTATGCTGTCTCTTACGGATGTTCAGTGATATGCCACTGATTTGTTACTTGGCACCCACTTGCATAGCAATAGTGATTCTGTGACACATTTACGCTGTCACAAAAACACTCACAGTGCCGTGCACAAACAATACACACACAGACACACACACACACATACCAGCTCTGAGGAACTTTCATCCCATTCATCCTGGAGCAGGAAAAGGCACTCTCACCTCCAGGAAGGGCAAGCCGGAGGAAGAGCCTAAGGTCAGCCATATGGTCTCCTTGTAATGCCTGACAGGCACGGTCACACCATGTCTGGGGGAAGGAGGGGTGGGTGATGGTAGTCCACAGAACCAACCATCCACCCACCCACCCCTCAGAAAAAAGCTTCCAATAGCAATAGCGTGGTGAAAACAGCTGTGGAGCAGTCACATAAACATTGTCAAGGTGATTAAGCTTGTTTTAAATGAGCTCTGTGCCCTCAGCATAAATGACTTGGGTGTGCCATGCTGAGAAAATATATTCAGAGTTGAACCCTAATTGTGTAATCTGAGTCTGTTGGATTGTGTGGAATTTCTTGCATTGTGATTATACGTGTAGAGTTCAGTTGAAGTAATATTGGCATTAAGATATTGGGCCCACATTTGAATGATGGGCAAACTAAAGTTGCTCAATAAGCAAAGCGTCTCGAGCATTAATTACAACTATCTTGTTATGTGTTTGAGTACTGAGCTGATTCACCGATGTTTGATCTTAAAATCTTGCTCATCGTATTCAATTAGCAAATAGATGTTGTCTTATGGGGGGGGGACTCTTTTTTTATGCACTTTGCCTGCCTTTTAAGTCAGACAATTAGTCATGATGCATTCACATCCACACAGACATAGTCCAATCTGTCCCAAAAAAGTGAATCCACAAAGTCAGCCCCATCTCCTCAAACACTCATGCAACTACTCTGCATGTGTGTTTCTGTGTTTCTCCTGCCTTTGCACAGACAGTGTGACAACTTTGATGCAGCGGACACTCCCATAAGTGTCTTTTTGCATTCTGGGAAGGCCTGACTGACTGACTTACTGTGAGCCAACAGGAAACCCTGTAGTCTGACACGGGCCTTCCTGTCCTTCGGCGTGCAGGAAAAAACACAGTGAAGATGAAACATTGATGTGGTAAACCAAATGACTGAGCTAACAGATCACTCATGTTAAAGGATAAGCTGTACTGAACACCTGCAGGCTTTTCACTTCTAACAGCCTGCATAGAAACCCCCTGGGGTTAACTGCGGGGAGGAAATGGACATGCATTTTGATACATTTGGTACATTAGTTAAAGGAGCATTTAACACGAATAAGACTAAATTAATATGTAGGTCTGTAAGGTCTTAATTATATAGTTCTGTAAGATGAATACAATGGTACGTATTTCAATAATAGCTTGCTGCCACAGCCCTTTCAAATGCTCAATCAACAGTTTTCCACCCAGATGTGCTGGTGCATTTCTAGCCTCGCTAGCAGGGGGCGCTACATTGAAACTGTTCGGTTTTCGTTGCCCTATCACCTCCTGATGTCAACAAGCTGAGAAGCCATGGTCGAGTGTCGAGCAAGTCGATTGTGTTAGTTTTGACCTATTTAATTGCCTAAATTAAGACTATATCTTATTTACACACCGTATATGTCGTTAAATGCAACATATAGTATTACGAGCCTGCAACCTATTTGCAAAACTCCCATTTAATTCAATATTTAATATGTGGATCTAATATACGGATATCGATTACACATCCTGCTCGAGCGGGAACACGGAAAGGATGCCTAACGATTGCTAACCGGAACGCTGTGAAATTAGCCGGTGCAGTACAGTGATTTACCTGGAATCATGGACTGGTGAGTCAAATTAAATAGTATATTATTCACAGTTTGTCGAGTGATGTGTTCAGAACGACATCTGTAAAAACAGTGAATAAATAGGTATCACACATTGCAAAGTAAACGTAATTTGGATCGGATAGAGAGATGTCAACATGCTACAACTTCCACATGTCAAGGAAGGGAAGTTTTTCGAGTTAGCAAAGGGAATGGCATTTACTTCAGTCAAAAATACTTGCATTTTCTTATAAATGCATTTAGTAAAATTGTGGTTTTGTGGTAATTGGTCAGAATGTCTGTAATTACTCGAGAAGTCCAGATTTGAATGTTTGGTTTATCAACGTTAGCCTGCCAGACTAGCAATGTTAACGTTCGTGGTAGGGCAGAAAATTCAAGTGGTTGTATTTTGTTTGCCAATATTGGCGACAACAATGCTGATAATATTCAGTTTGTCACTTCATTCACTTCACGACGCTTAGCCTAATGTTACGACCTCCCTTTTCCCCGTTTACGCACCGGTGTGTGCCAGGCCCATCGGATATAATATTGAACCAGAGAGGGTTAGCAGCTAAAGCTGATAGTAATGAAGTATCTTTGATTGAACTCTAGAATCTTACATCGTTTATGAATGCATTCTTGTGAAGGACTATCCACAGAACAGAGTTGCCTGACAATATTACTGTCTGTCAATATCAAAAGGATCTTGTCATGACCCATAAATCCTCTGTTGACAAGTAAAATCATCCACATGGCAGGTTAAATTCACCAGTAGTCCGGGACTCCGAGGTAACTCGAGCTGCACGAAGAAAAAGCTCCCACAAGAAGGTGGCCTGTATCCTTGATTGAACTGTGCCTTCCATGTTACTATGCAATGTAAATTGTGTCATGAGATTTGGGTAAAAGGCAGTTATATCATGTTTTTGGTAGCCATCTGTATTATGGAGTAATTCGATTAGCTCCAGAGTCTTATTGGAACGTTTCCACACTGCACCACCAGCAAATATTTTACCTTTTCAGTTGGCAGGATATATGTTTTTTTTGTTGTTGTTTTTGTTCTGCTCCTTAACTCCTCAACAGTTCCTCTGGCTCAGGATGACTCCCCCATCCTCCCCAACACCCCGGGCGCTCGCGCCCTCCTGCGCCACACTCCTGGGTCCCTCCTTAAACAAACCTGTGAGTACTGTCACTGTCACCAGGACCAGGTTATTAAAAACACCATCTTCTGGCTTTATCAGATATGATTTCATTTCTTCTGTAGTTCTTTCAAACGTTTGTGTTGTTATTGTTGTCGTTGTCACTGTTGGGTGTTGTTGAGCTGTGCCTCTATGTCTCAAGTTACTCCCAAGAGTGGTCTGAGGAACCCAGATGTGTCAGCCATTTTGGCCACAGGCAGCCGGACACCGCGGTTTGTCCACACGCCTCGTCCTACGGGAAGCTTGAGCATGGTGAGAAGTCTTTGCTGTATAGCAACACAGTCAGATTTATTAGAACACATACGCACACACGTTACTGAAACTATTGTAGAATCCTGGGGTTGCTCATTCATGTGTATGAGTTTTTTTGTCGAGACGCAACTAGGGTGAATAAAACTGACACGTGTATTGATGTTCCTCTCTCTGGCTTTTTCTTTCTCTCTCACTCTCACTCTCACTCTCACACACACACACACACACACACACACACACACACACACGCTTATTCACTTCTGCCCTCTGTCCCTCTTCCTCCCAGAATCTGGATGACAGTGACTGGACCAACAGCTTGTATCCCTCACCCCTATCAGGCCTGGGGGACACCACCTTTACTGAGGACCTCAACCTGAGTGCCGTCATGCTCAAAGAGGAGGACCCTGGGGAAGCAGGTATGGCTTGTACACACACACACACACATTCTCACTCAAACACATTTACACACTGGCTTGGTAAGTCCTTGTTGATAGAAGATGTGACGAAAGGTGTAACACAAAAGAATAAAGTGGTATAAAAGCTGCTGGGCTGAGTTGTGACGTGGTGCCGTGTCCACTGTGTGTTTGCAGCCTCGGTGAGCCTGTTCCCAGACTTCCTGCAGGCATTCCTCAAAAACGCCTCCACCGCTGTGTTTGACCTTCTGGAGGAGTACGAGAATATCTGCCAAGACAAGGTGTGTGTGTGAGTGTGAGAGGGAGTGAGAGTGAGAGTGTGTTTGTCCAACTTGGTGTGTTGTGGAAGGAGCTGGCTTCACTAGAGTGCTTGGCCACAATTATACGTAACATCAAAGGAAAAAAAGGCCGCACTTTGCATACAAACGTGTTTATTGTACACTGAGGAAGGCGCTAAGCTGAAATCCTGTGCAATAAACATGTTTGTATGCAGAGTGCAACTTGGTGTGTTGCCGTGTGTGTGTGTGTTTCCAACTTGGCGTGTTGCCTGTGTGTGTGTTTCCAACTTGCCGTGTTGCCTGTGCGTGCTTTTGTATGCAAAAAGCAAAAGTTTCAGAATTCCCAGTAGAAAAGGCTAAACTATACACTATTGCTATTGTGAAAGGCTTGTTAAAAGCATATGGACAGGGTGGCACAATTGATACGAATGTTGAGAATGAAGGTGTTTTTTGTTTTTTTCTTTAATTGTTCTGAGGTGTTCACCTTTGTGCCCTGTATGGCTGTAGAACGTGACTGGACAGTGTGTCTGGCTGAAGGTCTGGGTCGTTGTTGTTGTTGCTGTTGCTGCTGTCCAGAGGGGATGTCTTAGATTTGTGCCTGTTGTAGGTGTCCACTCTGGAAAAGCTGGTGCTGCGTTCAGCCCCTGGTCAGCAGAAAACCTCCAAGACAGCAGGGATCTACTGGCTACTCCAGCAGGAGATGGTCACTTGGCGCCTAGTCACCTCGCTTTATAGGTAAAACATGCACACACACACACACACACATATACACACACTCTTTGTCACATTTATTCATGCACACTCATACCCACAACACACATATGATCACCCAAAACCTCTTAAACACACACACATACTCTTTTGCTCACTTCAGTTGCACATGTGGTCATGACGTACACACACAGCACCCATACGGACATCCATACATCACCACTCACTTATTTGTGTGTACTCTCATTGTCAGTGGTACACACACACACACACACACACACACACACAGCAGCGCTGGTCAGCAGTTGAGTGTGCTGAATGTGCGTCTGCTACTCTGCAGGGACCGTGTCCAGTCAGCTCTGGAGGAAGACATCTTGATGGATGTAGCTGTAAGTATGATGGAGTGTGGCTGCGTTTTAACAACTTATTTGTGTGTGGGTGTGTGCGCATGCGTTTGTGTATGCACCTGTGTCTGTGTCTGTGTGTGTGTGAGTGCGCGCACGTTTTTGTGTTTTTATGTGAGTGTTTGTGTGTGCGCGTGTGTGTGTTTTTATGTGAGTGTTTGTGTGTTTGCGTGCGTGCCTGCATGTTTGTGTATTTTTATGTGAGTGTATGTAGGTGTGCATGCGTGCGTGCACGTGTGTGTGTTTTTATGCGAGTGTGTGTGTGTGTGCGTGCGTGCGTGTGAGCGTGCATGCGCTAAACTGTCCCTCTCTTCTCTTAGAACCCTAATGTGAGTGAGAAGATCATAATGGAGCAGCTGTTTCTGAGGGATGAAGTTGTGCGACAGAGCCAGGTACACACACACACACACACACACACACACACACACACACACACACACACACACACACACATCTTGTCGGCATTTAATGCATATGTATGACTCTCATGGCTGCAATCTGTGGCTCCTCTGCTCCTGCTCTCTGCAGCTTGTGGTAGACTGGCTGGAGAGCATTGCCAGGGATGAGCTGGGAAATTTCTCCGACAACATTGAGTTCTATGCCAAGTCTGTGTGCTGGTGAGTGGGCCTTGCTTTACAAACAGACATACTACTTGCATATGTGCAGTGTATGCTTGCGTTCCTAGTTTATGCCATTGTGTTATTTTAAGACGTATATCCAGCAATATGCAATACTGGTGTTAATGTATATAGTTTGTTAACATACATTTTATTGTCATATGTGTTCTTGTGTGTTTTGTGTGTGTGTTTGTTTCTGAGAACACACTGCGCATCTCTCATTTGTCTTGGTGTCATTGTGTGTGTGTGTGTGTGTGTGTGTGTGTGTGTGTGTGTGGGCAGGGAGAACACGCTGCACGCCCTGAAGCAGAGACACACTCAGCCGCAGACGGGCTTCATGCGGCCGCTGGTGACGGAGCTGGACCCCGACGCCCCCATCAGGCAGAAGCGACCCCTCGCCGACCTGGACCGGGAGGACGACGCCCGCCTCCTCAAGAACCTCTTCACCCTCATCCGCGCCGGCATGACCGACGAGGTGAGGCGAGAGGATGGGGAGGGGAGCGGGGGGTGCCATAGCAACCGGTTTCTTTTCGGACACTAGCTGTCAAGCTGTATAATCCCCCCCACCCCCACTTATTTCTGCAAGCAGGAGAGCAGATTGTTTGATGATTATGATGATGGTGATGATGGTGATGATGATGATGATGATGATGATGATGATAAACATACAATTGCTATAAATGCTATACTATATTATTAGTACAACTATACCAATACTGATGAAGATACATACATCGAAAATACATTTAGTGCTCTTGCTTTTATCCTCTATAAGTCTTGGATGCAAACGTTTCCTCCATCCATCCATCTATCCATGTATCATCTATCCATCTATCCTTTGAACATCTTCTGGTGCTCCTAAATATATTTTTTAACAGCATAAGCATTGTGGATGGGCTAGAGAGGGACCAACGAGGGGGGGGGGGGGGGGGGGGGGGGGGGGGGGGCATGGGCAGGAGGGTGCTGCTGTTGATCAAAGAAGGAAATGGGCACTCAAATTTGCATTTATTTTCATATTGGCCTAATGTGTGTGTGTGTGCTTTCAGGCTCAAAGGCTTTGTAAGCGCTGTGGGCAGGCCTGGAGAGCAGCCACACTAGAGGGCTGGAAACTCTATCACGACCCCAACATCAATGAGAGTGAGTGGTCAACTGTCACGCTGAGCTATGGACTAAATCCTTTGTGCGTGCGTGCGTAAGTGCGTGCGTGCGTGCGTGTGTGTGTGTTGGAGGTTAGATGTTGATTGTTTCTATTTTTGTGCAGATGGATCTGAGATTCAGCCCGTGGAAGGGAACCCGAACCGCTGCATATGGAAGGCCTGCTGTTGGAGAATGGCAGAGGAGGTGAGACACACACACACACACACATACATACACACATACAGAGAGATACACTGAGAAACCACAATCACACATTGAATCAGTACTCTGACATTGTTTGGTGTTGAGGTGAAACTGTTATGAGGCGATGGTTTGATGTTGCAAGAAGAACGGTCAGACGTTCTGTGAATGTAGTTTGAGAAAGAAGAAGCGGGTGGAAGGTTTTCTGTAATCTATTTTAGCCATTGTGAAAAACTGTGTTGTGAAAGTGTTCACTTCATTTTTTGAGCAGTGTACTTCACAGACTGATATACAGTGCAGACACATACGGTATAATGTGTTCGTACACACACACACACACGCACACACACATCTTTTAGCCTGTGCCCTTGTGTCTTGATCACACACCCCTGTTGTCTCCTCAGGACCAGTTCAACCGTTATGAGAGGGCCATCTATGCAGCGCTGAGTGGGAACCTTAGACAAGTGAGTAACTTTACCGCACTGAGAGACGGGCCGACTCCAGCCCTCTTAAAGGGATTATCCGGAGTAAAATGATCAATTTACGGATGATTGGGAGTACATACGATGAGTTGACATTAAATCATGTCATTCGGATGTGTTTTCAGAGAGTTCGATTTTACAGTTTTTAGCCAAAACTCCTTAGCCTGGAAGTGAACCGGGCATGTCCTTTTGCCACTACAAAACGCTATTTTTATACCTCATCTACTGTTCCAAACAACATTACACTTACGTGGTAGTGAGTAGAGGGTCCCTAAAGCCAAACCGAAGTATCCCGAGGTCTTTATGTGGTCGGATAGAGAGTCCAGAATGAATTTCATCAAGCCAGTACCTTTCCGGAAATGTCGCTGCTGCAGCTACTCCCAATCATCCGTAAATTGATTTAAATTGCATTTTACTCCGGATAATCCCTTTAACATACCGTATTTTCCGCACTACAGGGCGCACTGTCAATGAATGGTCAAATTTCCGAACTTTTTCATAAAGCGCACCGGACTATAAGGCGCATTAAGCGAAACAAAACAGAGAAGTCAGTCTGTCAAACTTTATCAAACGTGTTCACAACAACTCTCAAAATTTTGACAGAGCGCCGTGTACCACACAAAAAATCGATTCGATGTCAGTAAGCACAACCAGAATTGTTATATACTGTATATAAGGCGCTCTGGATTATAAGGCGCACTGTCGTTTTTTGAGAAAATGAAAGGCTTTTAAGTGCGCCTTATAGTTTGGAAAATGCGGTGTATGAGAGCTGTGACCACCAGACCATTGTTTGTCTTTGTTTGTTACGTTTCCCCTCCTGTTCTTTCTTCCTTTCTTTGTCTCTGTTTGCGTTTGTTTCCTTCTCGGTTTCATGCTTGCTCGTGTGATTTGTTGCTCTCTCACTGAGTCTCTATAATCTCTTTGTGTGTGTGTGTGTGTGTGCGTGTTGTGCGTGTTGTGCGTGTCTGTGCGTGTCTGTGCGTGTCTGTGCGTGTCTGTGTGTGTGTGTTGTGTGTGTTGTGTTTGTTGTGTGCGTGTGTGTGTGTGCTGTGTGTGCGTGTGTGTTGTGTGTGTGTGTGTGTGTGTGTGTGTGTGTGTGTCTGTCTCTAGCTGCTGCCGGTGTGTGAGTCGTGGGAGGACACGCTGTGGGCGCACTACCGCGTGATGGTGGACACGCTGGTGGAGCAGGAGATCCGCTCGTCTGGCATGGGCACAGAGGACCTGGACGAGCTGCCCAGAGAGTACCTGGAGGCCAAGTGAGTAGCAGCCCTCGGGCCAGCAGTGGTGCGAGCGACAGCACAAGATAAACAAAGCTGGGTTCGCAAACTGAGCTCCACATATCTATGTTTTCTAACGTTTCGGGGGCGCACGCCCTTCTTCAGACTTGAAACATACACTACATCAGCACATACAAATACCCCCTGAAGCGACAGCATCCTGGCCAATCCCAATCCCCCTCCCATTCCTCTCTCCCACTCATTTCTTGTCACCCACAGCTTCCATCTGCATTAAAGCAAAAAGCTTTGAAAACGAACTAACTAAGAGCCTCAAGGCATAGATGAGCCTGCCATGTCCAACAGCACTGGGACTGGCTTTAGTCCCATAGCCAAGTAGCAGTATCATTATACTAAAGCCGGGACAAAGATTTGCATGCGTTGGATTGTCCTGAGACATATTGTACTCATGTTTGGAGTTTGACTGCCCTATTTAACATTGAATGTTGTTGTGTAGGGCACTGTTAGCTTACTCAAAGGTACGAGCTGGCTAATGTTTTTAAAGCCACTTTATGAATTGCACATACTGTATAAGAACAGTGCCATCTAGTGGCAACTTAACCCAAGTACCCAAGAACCCACTTAAACAAATCAGTATTTATGTGAAATAGACCTTGAAGCTTGATATTTGGTGTAAGCAATGAATATTAAGTTGTGTGACAGGGGCAGTATTTGAGCTATCTGTACAAATTCTGTAGATCGTCTTATTTTGGGCTCTTCATTTTTGTAGCTGGACAATGGAGAAGGTGTTTGAGGAGCTACAAACTACTGAGTCAAAGGTAAGCGGGAAACGCACTCTCTCACACATTCACACACATAGAAACGCACTCTCATTCAAGTAAAGTAATTGGGAACATTGCTTTTTTTGTCTTGCTGTAAGTAAGTAGTTGCTGTAATCTATTTATGTCTTTGCTGCTAACAGAGAGTCCTTGAGGAGAGCAAACAACACTACCACATCATCCAGAAGTACATCATTCTTGGACATCTAGATGGTAGGTCACAAGTTGATTGTGCACGTGTTTTTGTGTGTGTCTGGCCAGATGTACAATAAAAATGTTTGTTGCTCAGTTGTTTTGGTGTCACTTAAATTGTGTGTGTGTGTGTGTGTGCGCGTGTGCGTGCGTACGTGTGTGTGTGTGTGTGTGTGTGTGTACAGGCCTGCTGGAGGAGTTTAATGAGTGGATGAACAGCAGCTCGTCTCTGCCCTCCCACCTGCTGCGCTTCATGAGCCACCTGGTGCTCTTCTACCGCAGCCTGGGCATGCACCTCAAGGTGGGCTGTCTTTTTCTCTCTCTCTCCCTCTCTCTCCCTCTCTCTCCCTCCCCCCTCTCTCTCTCTCTCTCTCTCTCTGTCTCTGTCACTCTCTCACTCTCTATCTATCTCTCTTTCAATTCATTTCAAAGGTAGTTTTATTGGCTCATTGAAGCAGTGTTGCCAAAGCCAACATACAACAATACAAACAGATACAATATCTGCTTGGGAACAATAACGTCAGCTCTCTCCCCGTTTGATCTGCACCATATTTCTGTGTGAGCACTCAAAGAACGCTAATCGCCCTTTTACTCTGCTTTTTTAGCCATTACAATTTACCCGTGGACATTCATGTTAATTAAAACTCTCACTCTCTCTCTCTCCCTCGTTCTCACTGTGTCTCTCTCTCTCTCTCAGGAGGAGATCTCAGTGGATGTCCTGAAGGCCTACATTGCGCTGCTGGTGAAGGAGAAGCAGATTGAGCTCATCGCCTTCTATGTGAGTCACCTGCCCCCAGACGTTGCCGTCGGACAGTACGCCCACTTCCTGGAGTCCGTCACCGAGACGGAGCAACGCAAGCGCTGCCTGGAGCTGGGGCGTGAGGCCGGTGAGAGAGAGGGCTCATGGGATACGTCGCCATCACATTTCATTCCAGACCCACCCAACTCCAGATTACATCAAGAGATATAGCTACGTTTTAATTCCAGATCCATCTTGCCCTAGATTTTATTAGCAGATATAACTAGATTTTCATTTCAGATCCACCCAACTGTAGATTTCATTAACAGATATAACTAGATTAGATCCACCCACCTCTTGTGACGTAAGACATTTATTTCTAGATTCCATTTCACACCCACATAGCTGTAGACTGCAAGGCGGATGTTAATGTTTAAATGAATGGTCTTGAATTTAAGAATGAACTTTTACATTATACTGTATGTATGTATGTATATATAATATATAATATATAATATAGATGAGTAGAGGTGGAAAAATACTAGCTGACATGAGCAGCTGTGTTGCGGATGGCTGTTTAGTGTATTTATTGTTATTTGTTGTTGTCAGAACTGGACGTGGCTGCTATCACAAAGACAGTGGTGGAGACGGTCCGAGAAAGAGACAGTCAGGAGTTTGCCCACCATGACGTCACCCTGGACACAGCGACCACCGCTGTAAGGAAGTCTCTGCCTTCTCATTTATTCATCACCAATGATGACACGCACAGCCACCTCAGCACACATCTCAACATCACAGCTCCCCTTAAACCAGTAAACATTACATAAACATTACAAAACAGCTGAAAACAAATCACTAGTATTATTTGGTCAAATAACCTTTAACCTTTGTCCTCTAACCTGAACACAGATTATTTTATATGAAGACGTGTCAGGCGGCTGGCTAATCCATTATGTCTCTCTCTCTCTCTCTCTCTCTCTCTCTCTCTCTCTCTCTCTCTCTATCTCTCTATCTCTCTCTCTCTCTCTCTCTCTCTCTCTCTCTCTCTCTCTCTCTCTCTCTCTCTCTCTCTCTCTCTCTCTCTCTCTCTCTCTCTTTCTCTCTTTTCTCTGTGTGTTCCTGCGCCCTGCTCTTGCAGGAGGACCGGCTGAAGATCGATGTGATTGATTGGCTGATCTTTGACCCTGCTCAGCGCGCAGAGGCCCTCAAACAGAGCAACGCCATCATGAGGAAGTTCCTGGGTGCGTACGGGGTTTGGGCTTTTGGGGGAAGTCGAAATGAATTTAAAAAGACAATTGAACGCGTCTGTTTCAAGAGCTCAGTCTGACAGAGAAAGGCCTGGGTGTAAAATGTATAAGCACAAAACAACTGTTGAATCTTTCTTTCCTTATTCATCATTTATTTGGTAAGGACATATGCAGTAAACATACACAAACTCAGAACAGCTTTCAGATGCGAGTATCATAGTATTTGTGGCTAATGCTATTTTACAATACCATGCAATTTGTAAACGGTCAAAAATGTACTCCTGGGATTGTTGTCAAGGCTTTATCGCTTTGTTTCTCAGCCTCTAAGAAGCATGACGCCGCCAAGGAGGTCTTCGCCAAGGTTCCTGAGGACTCCATGAAGGAGATCTACCATCAGTGGGAAGATCAAGGCATGGACACGCCTCTTCCAGCAGAGGACGCAAACGCCATCCGTGAGCATCTGTGCATCCGTGCCTACCTGGTGAGTCCGGACACCCACATGACTGGCTGTGTTGACTGAAGACTGATTAAACAGCACATGCCATAGAGCTCAGTGGTCCCAGTAAAACATAACTAACATATTATTTCTTTGGTATATATAATTTATCATACATACATATCATACATGCCCACACACACACACAATGAGAAGACTAGAATAAGAAAACAGTCGTGTGTGTGTGTGTGTGTGTGTGTGTGTGTGAGAATGACGATGGTGTTTAATGTCTGATTGAAATAGGGACTCACCTGATTTATTATGTATGATGGGGTGAGTTTGTGCGATCTGATTTGTGTGTGTTTTGACAGGAAGCCCACGAGGCTTTTAATGAATGGTTCAGGCACATGAACTCGCCACCTGTGAAGCCCACACTGGCTGCTCACGCCAAATTTACAGAGAAGGTGGCGTTCGAGATGAAGGAGAAAGAGTACCAGGTGAGAGCTTCGATATGTCTCATTCCAAAGCACACACAAGACCACAAGACCTACCTGGGTATTGTCTGCTGTGATGAAGGGGTGCTACAGAGTTTTCTTATTCTAATCTTCTCGTGTGTGTGTATGTGTGTGTGTGTGTGTGTGTGTGTGTGTGTGTGTAGATGGAACATGACAACTGGCAGGGCCGACTGGACCATCTGACCGAAGATGTGAAGGAGCACATCTATAACGTGCTTCTGTTTGTGGATGGGGGCTGGATGGTCGACGTCAGAGAGGTCCGTTCAGCATTGTTTGTATGTGTGTGTGTGTGTGTGTGTGTGTGTGTAAAGATTGGCAGGTCAAGGGTCATGCACCAGGTTTGAGTGGATGTGTGTGCAGAATGAGATGAATATTGGCAGCAGAATGAGAATGTATGTGTGTGTGTGTGTGTGTTCAATTTATGATATCTGGGTTGCTAGACTAAATGGGAGAAAACTGTGTGTGTGTGTGTGTGTGTGTATGTAGGATGCAGAGGAGGATCCTGAGCGAGCGCACCAGATGCTGGTGCTGCGGAAGCTGAGTCTGCCCATGATGACCTTCCTGCTGCAGACCGTCCTGCAGAAGACCCAGCGGCACCAGGAGAACCTGCGCCTCGCCGACATCATCGCCTCCGAGCAGCACCGCCTCTACGAGGTCCGTCACCGTCCACTCATGCGCCTCCACCACTTTATCCAAGGGGGCAGCGAACGTTCTGAGAGTGTAGACAGTATGGCGGCCGCCATGCTAACAAGTAGACCGTGGCTAGCTGGCCATTCCATTGAATCCTATGGGGCGTAAGCGCCACTTTGACATCAAATAACGTTACAGCTGAAGCGTTTTAAGCCTTTATATGAACATTTTCTATTGTCGGAGTGCATACTACATTGTGAAATTGGCGTCATAATCTCGTAACTGTTTTATCGGCAGAGTAATAAACTTTTTCCGAAATCAATGCTAACGTGAGAATGCGCATGCGTCCATAGAGTAGTAAAGCGTCGCCATAGGTCAGACTCGGTCAGACTACGTGCCTACGTCACATGTACGACACCTGAGCCTGCGCAGGAGACCTATGACGGAATAAGAAGACCTAAAAAAAACGTTGAAATTTGCTTCCTCGGTCTCTGCTGCCGTCTACGTGATAGCTCTGTCCATATCTTTTACTGTCTATGACTTTATCCCATGTTACTTACACACACACACACACACACACACACAGATTAGGCTACACAAACTCATCTCAACTCATCAGCTAGCTGCACACACCTTAGAAACTAGATGGTAATGTCCCCGAGTTGTAAAGAGCAGCAAAGTAGCTATCATCACATAAGCAAGTTGCTACTTACCATTTAATGCTCTGCGAGAATGATGCATGTCTTCTTCTACTCTGGTGTAAAAGTAGGTAGCAATAACCTACCAGTCGTGACCACCAGTGCGAGTAAATAGTTACAGCGTTCCCTGTGATGTCACATTGTTGCGCGACAGGTCAGGAATGGCGAGTATACTGCAAACATTATTGAGTGTATAGCCTGCTCATAGAGTTCAGCAAGACTGTGTATGATCTATGCAAAACAATGCTGGAGTTTATTTATGTTAATAAGCAAATAACAATCTCACCCTCCACCCCCACCCTCCCAATCTCTATCAGATTGAGTCTTTCACCCAGGAAGGCACAAAATCAATGTTTTTATTGCATGAGATATCTATGTAAAGGAGCAGTGCATAACCCACTTGATTCATGCCTTTCTCAGTTCCATGATGCATTGACCTGATTTCCTGTTTTTTTCTCCTCTCCTCCAGGTGTTCTCTAAGGATGAGCTGCACAACTTCTTGCAGAGGCTTAGGGAGTCGTCTCTTCTACTGCTGGACAAAGGTCTGGATCCTCTGGGCTATGAGATCCAACAATAACCTTCTCCTCAGTATACTGTTGCGAAATTTTGAACCATGTTTCACGTTTGTATGAATTTAGGCTGTGTGTGTGTGTTTTGTAATAAATAAAGCTTTTGAGATATATTTGAAGTCTGTTTTTTTTATGGTTCTTGTGGTTCAAGGATTTAAATCTCTGTGGGTTTATAATTTTCCATCTTCTAGAAGTGAGTAATGAGTGTTTCAGTACTAAACCCTCATGAAGGTGCATCTCATTCATTGAGCTATTATTTGTTCATTCCTTCTTTCCTTCCTTCTGTCCTATCCCGAGGAAGGAATAGAAGGAGGATGGGGAAATCAAGGAAGGACAGATATGAGAAAAGAGATGTCCTGATAGTGCTACAGTGCTCATCTACCACTTTTGACTGAATGCTGCTCCTTTATTTGGTTCCGTCGGGGGCGATAGAGAGCACTGACGTGGCGTCAAGCGCCAGATTTGCTCTGGCCAAAAAGCGTCGCTTTTGTGATGTCACACCCTTGTGTTATGGAGAAGAAAAAAAGATCTCATGCGTTTGAAAGGTACTGTGTGCGGCTTTGCTTTAGTCCAGAATGTGGACCATTTTACAGTTCATTACGGCATAGGTAGCCGACAGCAGAGAACTTTGTAGAGTGGCCGTTGTTTTGCTGATGAGTGATATCTGGCAACCTCCAGTTAGGCATTTTCAAGTGTAGTCCGTTGCCTGGTTAGTAGTTAGTCAGAGGTAACGAAAACTAGCGAAGTTATCTGCTTCATTCTCAATCGACTCCTGAACCCACTTGAACCGTGTGGCCCTGATTCCGAACCATGGCTACACGTCTCACAGATCTACTTGGGAACACCCGGATCATTACCGGACTGCTGGTGAATTTGTTCTCGTCCATCTGTATCGTTTTCATCAACAAATGGATTTATGTGCATTATGGATTTCCCAACATGACTTTAACCCTGGTACATTTTGTAGTAACGTGGCTAGGGCTGTACGTTTGTCAGAAAATGGACATATTCGCTCCCAAGAGTGTGCCACCGTCCAAAGTAATTCTCCTGGCACTCAGCTTTTGTGGATTCGTTGCCTTCACCAACCTCTCTCTCCAGAACAACACTATTGGCACGTATCAGCTCGCAAAAGCCATGACTACTCCTGTCATCATTGTCATACAAACAGTGTATTACAGAAAGACATTTTCCACGAAAATAAAGTTGACGCTGGTAAGTACACCCCCTTGGTTTGACAATTTGCCGGCCATAAGTCAGTGAGTACACATACTCATTATCGCTCTTTACTGGGTGACATTTGTCTCGCTGTTGTAAATCACAGTATGTGAAAAGTCATAAAAGTCATAGTTACTCAGCATGTTTTCCCCTAGTGGTTCTACTTATGTTTTCCTCCTTCTCATCAGGTTCCCATTACATTGGGGGTCATGCTGAATTCTTACTATGATGTCAGGTTCAATCTCCTGGGTATGGTGTTTGCCACATTGGGTGTCTTGGTCACTTCACTTTATCAAGTGGTAAGTGTTGTGTGTTTTACACGGTCTGTGTCATGTTATCCAGGTCCACTGTCAGCCAGTCAGAGGCTGGTGTTTCCCTGGCCAAGTGAGGCTAAGGTCAGGTGACAGGGGTACTACAGCTACAGCAATAGAATAACATGTAAGCTACAGGCATGCGAGTTGTGAGGGATGACATCAAAGATCCTTCATTACTCTGCTTTAACCCTCTCTGATGACATGGTTCTCTTATCTGCTTGAGGATACAAATGTTTCTTCTTCTCTTGCATTTTGGGACTCATCTGTCATCCATGTGTATTTCGTGCCTGGGGTTATTACTGTCCCCATTCTCCCCATGTCTTTATCTCAAAATGTTTTTTTTAATCCATTTGAAAAATGTCTTTCCCTGCCATAAGTTTGCATGTATAATATTAATCATAAATGCTTAAAACTTCATTGTTAAATGAAAGATACTGGAAAAGTCTGAGTCATTACTGTCTTGTTACAGTGTTGCCAAAGATCATCAGAGTGAAATAATGAGAATACATGAGGACTAATGAAATGACAACAATGTGACTTTGAACTCTCTCTCTCTCTTGCTTCCTTTCTCTTTGTAAGTGGGTGGGAGCAAAGCAGCACGAGCTGCAGGTGAACTCCATGCAGCTGCTGTACTACCAGGCCCCCATGTCCTCCGCTTTCCTGCTGCCCCTCTTGCCCTTCTTCGAGCCCCTCACTGGGGAGGGGGGCATCTTCGGCCCTTGGTCCCTGCAGGCTCTGGTGAGAGACCCCTTTATATTCCCACGTCGTCAGCAGAGAGGAATTTCCTTTTTCAGTCACACCCATCCACTCAAACATAATTCACACCCGTGCATTGCACACAGAAACACGGAAACTTATTTTCTGAACAGAAGTCAAAGAGAACTCATATAAGGTTGCTGTGGAAATTCATCTATATTATTGAAGTGTGTGTGTGTGTGTGTGTGTGTGTGTGTGTGTGTGTGTGTGTGTGTGTGTGTGTTACCACCTTATGAAATCGCTGTGAAATAGACTGTCTGTGTGTACAGTAATAGGGACTGCAGACCAATCTGATGGTCGGATGTCTGATAATGTCTGGCTGGCTGGTCGATGAACATCTGTAGCTCTGACAGACCTTTGTCTGCTAGTTTAAGACAACATATTGTATCAGCATCAGAGCCATCAAGAAAAAGGTTGCCCTGATTGGCTGTTTTGCTTGTCTACTTGTTGCTAAGAAGCATATTGTAAGTATCAGATATTCCCATAAGGAGATACAATCCTAATAGTTAGCCTGATGCCTGGATGAGGCATATTGATCTTGGAGAAACGCAATGTGATTCTGTTGTGTCAATCAGTATGGTAGTTTGTGCCCTGCAGTCTGCCTGGTGTGCTTTCTTCATAACATAGGAGGCAGATAGAACATGATGTGTTAGTGATTGTGATGCTAGTGTTTGTATGTAAGAGGCTTTGACTGTGCAGTATGGCCTGGACAGATGGTGCAAAGCAAAGGGAAAGATTAGTCCCCTGTTCACCAACCACAATTGTTTGTGTGTGTGTGAGTGTGTGTGAACATCTCTTCAGTATGATTTGTATGATTTTTTTTTTCACAATTATGTTTAAAGTGGAACAGTGAGCTGTTGCTTTTGAATAGCAAATGAAGGCTGTCCCCGCATGTATATTGTATTTTGAATTGACATATTGATGGATTACTTAGTCGTTCTTAGAGCAGTGCGCTTTGTCAACTATTTTCTTGTCACAGACTTCACTGATGTTTTTTCTTCAACTTGTCTCTTCCTCCAGTCCATGGTGCTGCTGTCAGGGCTGATTGCCTTCCTGGTCAACCTGTCCATCTACTGGATCATTGGGAATACCTCAGCTGTCACGTATCCTTGTTGTCCTTCCTCTCTGCATGTTTTTCTCAGTTTCTCGCCTTTCCATGAGCATTAACAGTTGTGTGTGTGTGTGTGTGTGTGTGTGTGTGTGTGTGTGTGGTGTGAGACCGAGTGGATGTGTGTGTGGCATACTATCATTGTGACTCAAAACTATTTTTTTCAGATCAGTTCACCTCAAATTCAATCCAGTGCAATCAATGGCTTTTTTGATTAAGAATTGTATTCTTTTTTTTTTACATTTAAAGTCTTATCACCAGTACATGGCAAATTAGGTCACTGTAGTTCAACAAAGGCCTGGCCTCATTCAGAGCTGTCGGTCATTATATGTAAACTAAATTTGTGTCAAATCTTGTGTTATATTCGCTCAAACGTGTGAGCATCCAAGAATCTGGCAAGTCACAGGCATTTCTCAGGATCAAAAGCATTTTTTACTTTCACTTATACTGCATTTGGTATAGTTGTGTTAGACCAAAATGTGTTTTCCCCAGGTCAGTTTTTGCTGGTATAATTCAGGCAGCGAGCAATCAAGGAGAGCTTGACATTTGCTGTCATTATGCTAGCAATCAGCAAGCACTGAGAAATGGGTAAAGAGGATGTGGTTGCATTTGAAATCTTCAAAATGGTGGTGGTGTAGGAAGTTACACAAGCTTCCTTATTTGTGCTCATTTGTCTTTAGAAGCTATTTAGACAATGTCAGTACAAATGTGGCACATCATCAGTTACGTCTGGAACTCTTTTAGTCTGCACTGATTGTAGTGTTGGATTGGCAGTGCATGGATACGAGCCTACTCCCTAGTAAATGACTACGTGATGATGTTTGTGCGTTTAAATTTGAGCTTGCGGGGGTGCTGTGGCGCAACAGGCTACAGCGCTCGTGCCATATACAGGTCCGAGTGCCCACGGGACCCGGGTTCGATTCCAACCTGCGGTAATGTCCCGATCCCTCCCCGTCTATCTCTACCACTTACTTCCTGTCTACATCTTCACTGTCCTATCATGATAAAAAAAATACAAATAAAATTGCGCTTGCCCCTTGAAATCATGACCAATATATCATTGCTCTGTTCCACACAGATACTATGGCGTAGTCTATATGTACTCTTGGCATATGTTGTCGGACTGTCTGTATTTACATTATTATGCCTTCACTTTCTGAAGCAGGCTTTCAGTAATTTATATTACGGGCAAATGGATCTTTGGTAGGCTATTCCTTAACTGCCCACACTCTCAGCTACAACATGTTTGGGCACTTTAAGTTCTGCATCACGTTGCTGGGGGGCTACGTACTCTTCCAGGACCCCCTTTCTCTCAACCAGGGCCTGGGAATCGCCTGCACGCTTGTGGGCATCCTGTCCTACACCCACTTCAAGCTGGCCGAGCAGGAGGAAGGCAAGAGCCGGCTCGCTCAAAGGCCATAGGACACCTGGAACGCCAGTCACTGATCTTGCCACTCTGGTTGGTCAGTCTCCAGATTGCACACTCCCCCTGATAATGCACATCTAACAGGGGGTGAGGAAAGGAGCAGGACAAGGAGCACTGGCAGGGAGGTACAGAGAGAGGACTTAACGCTTGATGATTGGGATAGTTTATTGGGAGGTTTTGAACTTTTGACTGAAGTTTTACAGGTACAACAATGAATGGTAAAGTGTATATGCCTGGGGTGACGGTACTCTCCTCTAATTTAAATTCACTTAAGAAGAATGTCAATCATGATGTGTGAAGGTTTTTCTTTATGCATCCATGCTATCGTGAACCAATGCTTTCACTCAATGAGAACATTTTACTTTTAAAGGAGCAGAATGTGGTTTTTCTTCTCATAATAAAATAGCTTCCAGACCAACTGCAGGAATGTAACTCTGAAGGAACGGTAGTACTGAAGCAATGTTGATTATTATTGTGCATTCTATGTGTCCTCATTCTTTGCTTCAGCTGTTTTCAGTTAATATATTTTGAAAGCTGAAAAACAAGTGTAATAAAATGCATGAAATCAAAGAAACAATATACATAGAATACATAAAAATGATGACATAAACTTTTTGGCCTTCAACATTACATCATGGCATGTCTTGAAGCATTTCTATTTTTTTGACAACAAATACAGTAAACTGCCCCTTTAATGCTGGACAGATGTTCAGAGTATTTCTTATGGTGTCATTATTTAACAATGTCTTTTTTCATACACTAAACTATACAATAAAAGTATTTTATTGAAGATCGACTCTCTTTATTGTTAGTTGACATTAAACTCTGTACAAACTCCAGTCTAATCTAAATTGATGCCATATGGCTCACCTCTGCTCTGTGTCTTCAGCATAGACTGGCAAGTCTACTGAAGGCATATGTCTCTACATGCCGTGTCTGAGGTTGCTTGTAATGATACTGACTGCTTTGATCACTGTTATATCACTGGAGACGGTCTGTGTCCACTATCAGCAAAATTCCTTTGTCAGGTGCTGGTCAGGCTACAGGTGAAAGGTTATTATACAAATTGCTGTTTTTGTTTTCTTTTGTGATGAATAAGAGAACCAAACAGTGCTTACATCGAACTGAGAGTACTTCCCATAAGGTATAAGGTACCTTAAAAGTTAAAACACATAGTGAAGGAATTCTTAACATTATTGTTTTCTATTGTATATGTATTTCACTTCCCCATGAAGTGAAAGTTCTACTAGACAAATCAGAGACCTTAGTTATGTAGTTCTACAAGTTCTATCAGGACTGACAAATTGGATGGCTGAACTTAGCTTGATATCTCTAAGATCCATGACATTTACAGACATAATCTTGTAAACGATCTGTAATTCTCAAGAAGACCTCAGATTCCACAAGAGCTCTCTTTTTTTAGAATGGCAGATGGCTTTCAGTGTGTTGAACATTTGATACAGATATTCTACTCAACATAACAGGATTTTAGTTTGAGTGATCTGTGTGTGGTCATAGCTAACAGATCGATATGTTGATAAAGAATCTGTTTGCAACAAGAACAATAGAGGTTTGCTGAAGTCATGTTTGACTCAGCATCTCTGCTGTGCTGTATGTTATGTTATGTTATATCATCAGTTTTAGAGGATGATTACAATGTTGTTTTTTCCATTTCTGTCATGAGTTGCAAGTAGGGATTTTGGGAGTAAACACTGAGGAATGTGCTATTTGAGCATGTGGGCACCGTTTGACGATACAGAGACACAGGAACTGCTATTCTGGCCCTGGGGCCCGTCTGGTTCGAGGCTGTCCTGGCGAGGATCTTGAGGTGATGGGACGGGGAGGGGGTGAAAGAGGGTGGTGGGCTGGTGGCAGTGGAGTTTTACAGGTACAGCGTGTGCCCGTACTGGCTGGCATACAGAAAGCCCAGTGTTCACTCTCCTAATCTATGCTAACAAGTCTGTCTCTGTGTTTGTGTCCAAATTAATGCCCACACGCCGGGAAAACACCCCAGAGGGGGGAAGTGGAGGACAACTTTAGTGCCTGTAGTGTAAACAGTAGCCTGCACCGGAGTCAGCTCTGAGGGTGTCTATACATTGGTGGATTCAAGGTTATTTTTAGGTATTCAGTAGCTAACATTGATTAAATTCAATGCATTATTAGGTTAAATCTATTTAATTACTTTAAAAGCTAACAAGTGATTATAGAGAATGAATAACTCCCTCAGAAGAGCTGAACAGTTCTTGACTCTAAGGACATTGAGGATTTAACAAAAGATCAAGATGTGCTGTCAACTGGGGTTAAAGGATATCTGCATTAGATACTTAATCTTGAGGATTTGTCTTTTATCGGACTTCATTTAATAATGCTTTGACTTGGCTTGCTCCTGTGTTGCTAAGGAATGAGGATGTGTACACATGCCTAAACATGTCGAGACTAAAACCACGGAAAAGAACATGTTGGTCTAAAAGTAACCCTGAGTCATCCTTCTGAGAGAGATGACTAACTATGGGACTGTTGCCAAAACATACTGCCACAGACATGAATTAAGTTTCACTGGACCTCCAAATACTACATTGATTTGAAGTTATATGTTCAATGTTTGAGACCAATGCACAGAATTTGCTTTTGCAAAATGCAATTGTTATGCAGAAGCTACCAGGTAACTAATACACACAGCAACATTTTGAAGAGATCTTGGCTATGGAAAGTCAGCTTTAGCCAGATTTATAGCCTAGGATAAATTTTGCTAAGCCTCGGCCTACAACAAAATACCAAAATCTTAATTATTCCATTATGATAACTTTTGACAAAAAAAATAGAACTGACTGCTCACCAAAAGTGTTAAAATTTGAACATTTCACACTCATTTCTTCTGTGACCATTGTCAATGCAGTCACTGATGACTCATTGTTTCCAGTAATTGGTTAGGTCCAGGGGAGATGTTGAGGCATGTAGGGTATCAGGACTGAAACTTGTCAATAGTGTAACAAATGATTATGAGGCAGTTCATTAAAATGTGTTCCTAGTAGCCTGCCTAGACTATTGGAATGGCCAAGGGTCATTATTTAGAATAAGATGGGTGTCGATGAGAGGGGGCAAACAATGGCCTCTCATGAAAGTGAATAGGCTAGAGCTTCTGATGGGTTTCTTTTGAGTAGCCTATAAGATGAAGCATAACTTGATCAATTAGCCTCACATTCTGACTCATTCAACAGGTTTATAAATATGCCATCCTAACAGTACCATTTCATTAGAAGCTGACTACTGTACAGCGCTGAATAGTCAAACGTGGAATTAACCAATTAACCCGGGGGACCACTATTAATCTTTGTGTTTTAGATTTTTGCATTTTTACCTGTCCTGCCCACTCATTTTTGCATTCGCAATCGCACTGGGATACACGTGCAATTTTGAAAATTTGAAATCAACAACAACCGTTTGGGGGCAGCGTAGTAGACATCGCGCCCTAGCCGTGCGCATGAGCTGTGTGTCTGAAAGGTAAGAGCAATTTAGCCTTCGAGTTAGCTTAAAAAAATAAGTTTAAAACACTGGCATGTCAACCAATGTACATTTTTTACATTGTGCTGGCAAGTTCAATGTGACGTTTCTATGTTAATTTATGGTGACAAACTACCAAATCATCTACTTAACAGGCGAATTTGAAAGGTTTTGATTCATTCCAATGTGCCTAGGCCTTGAAGCCGCGGGCTTTCATGAAAGCTAGCATCTAGGTCTCGGTCAGTCTGCTTAGTTACCTGACTGCCATTGAGCTTTCTTTAGGCTAACGTACAGTGTGTACATGCAAAGTGTCTTCTTCTATATGCATATTAATTATGTTCAAGTGTTGTGAATCATTGTCAGCGCTTTGAAATTATACTAAAACGGTAGCTAAGAGAAACCTCAACATTGAACTGACTTGGTTAACGTTAACGTTACAGGTCGTGACTGTCTGCCACGCGAATATGGCTATTCCGGATTTGTACATTTTCACTAGCTGCTACAGCAGGAATTCTAACGATGTATTAGACGAATGCAAATTGGTAAAATTACTATATTTATTCAGCAAACTGAGAAGCATATTAACTGTACCGCGTAAGCGTGTCCACACAAATTAACACCACTAGCGTCTAGTGTAACTTTTGCGCTTCTTCTCGAGGCTCGAGCAACATCTTTGTTCATCTTTGCATGAATTTATCGGGACAGATAAATTGCCAATGTCTGAAAGATCACTGCATGATAGGCTACTAGGGCGTCGATAGACTCTTAAGTTAACTTTAGGTAACGTCTCTGATTTGTGTGTACCATTGGTAACTACAGGTAGAACCTGTGTTAAATTGCATATCTTATTGTGAGATATTATTTGCCTAATTGTGTCAAAATGTTGTAACCATCATGTGAGAGTGAGCTTAGCTGTCAGGATCACGTTTGTATTTTTAAAACGACCGTAACTTATTAATTGGGAAAATAATCCGCCTGCAGATGATGGTGGTTATCTTCGTTGCTCATCTGGAAATAAATTAGTCTTATCTCTTGCAGAGCATCCTTGCAGTGACCAGAGAAATATATCCAACATTATATTAGTGTCCAAATGGTCCGACATGTCAGCTGCTCGAAAGACTTGCCCGTTCTTTGTTTAGAGACGCGGTAAAGATAGACGGCTTGTTCCCGTCAGTCAAAACACATATTAGCCCTTACACAATAAAACTGCACGCGTACGTGTTGTTGGCCCGGGACATGCCCGGGCATGTACACTAGGCAGCTCGGTTGTGTAGTGAGAGTGCGTAACCACTTCCCCCTACTGCCGCTAGGTGAGTCAGCGTTGGGACTGCAGTCACGCTTTGAAATGTCAATTCAACCAACCCCGTCGCTGAACGCCCAATATTCATCAACAGTCTACCAGATTCTAGCCCTGACATGTCTCACCGAGGCTATTTAAACCAGGAGCCGGCAGAAGTGCGTTTCCCACTGCAAGCCTAGCCGAGCTGACAGCACTTTATGTATAGACAGAATTGAACTTATGTCGTGTATATAATATAGAATTGTACTTATATTTATTTAGGTAAGTGGTTTTGTTTATGCTATTCTTCTTGCATTCTCTATGCTTTCCCTATAACCACATTTTCTCTTGTCTAGGATGAATACAACTGTTGAGTTTATATTAACCTATGTAAATATTCTCTCCAACAGATTAGACAATTATGGCAGAAAACTGTCTTAGCAACTCTGCTGATAATGAGAAATTGGTGAGTAAAAATAAAACAAACTCATTTTTGAACTCAGATGTCATGCCCTAATAAATGAATGCCTATTCTAAAACAAATGCTTGTTTTTGTTTACTGTTTTGAGGTCCGACCGAAAGTGCAATTACAAACTCTGCTACAACAGGCAGGTGCAGAGAAGGATGTATTCACAATGAAAGAGGTGAGCCTAAGGACATCTACAGCTCCCCTGGTACAAATGTCAATCAGCTGGCATTATGCTTTTTACTGAAGTTTTTGAGCACAGTGTCTAACGTGCATTGCCATCATCCTTTATATAAACATTACCAACGTGGGCTTTACTTCTGTGCATTATTTGACAAATGGGTATTACGTTTAGTTTTCCTATATTAAATGTGTGGTTTGAGACCCCTGAGTGAATATGGGCTAGGCTTTCCTTTAGGGTGTTTCGTGTTAAAAAATAAGTGCTTCTTCTCATGTTTCATGGGCAGTGCCTGGGAGTTGTTTGTGTTGTCAAACCAGTCTCATGTCTACTCGTATCATATCTTATGTGTTAGCTGACGTGTCAGTACATTATATATGAAAATGAAACCAGACTTGTCCAGGCATATAGCTATGCAAGTTGCAGCATTATCATATTGATAAGCTTCAGCATTGTGATATTAAAAGCATCATCATTTTGATGTTAAAAGCATATATTTTTTTCTAAATGCTTCAGGTTCAGTCACTGTCCTGGTAGATTTGAATGTAATTTAAATACTTATTAAAATGTCCTTGTCATTGCTGTGGGCTTGAGGGAAGCTTGTGTGAGTTAGTGAGGAAGTGTTAGTCATCCCATACCACAGTAGACGCAGCCTTACATGTACTGGGTTGTGGAGTGGTCAACAGTCTGTGGAATGTCTTACTCATCCGTGGCCAGCTCTGCTCTCCTCATTGAACTGAGAAAAGACTCATGGTACCAATGTGAATTAATTGACCGGTATTGTAATTAGATCTGGGGTGGGGTCATCACAACAAGCTCTTACGGGCTCACGGGAAGGTTTGTGGCAGTTTGGATTTGTGTTGTGACGGCTGTTTTTGTTTGTTTTCCAGGTGATGTATTACCTGGGTAAGTACATTGTGAGGAAGCAGCTGTACGACCAGCAGCAGCAGCACATAGTGCGCTGCGGAGGGGACGCGCTCGGAGCCGTGCTGGGGGTCGAAACTTTCTCGGTGAAAGAGCCACGGTATTCAGACACATGAACACTAGCATAGACATTCTCTCTCTCTCTCTCTCTCTCTCTCCATCTCTCTTGCTCTCTCCCTCTGTCTCTCACACACACACACACACACACACACACACACACACACACAGAGGAACATGTGTTGGGGAGCAGCTGGGCTGTTGATTAGCCCTCTAGGGAATGTAGGGGCGTGGCATATCGAAGCATAGCTGGCTCGCAGGTGTTGGTCTATGTGCACACAGCTGTCCTCTGCTGCGTGTCCTGAGACCTCCATGCCCTCTCTCTCCCTGCATGGGCTCCCATAGCTCACTCACTGAGTTATCATATTGAAGCAGTGCTGATGTAGTCGTATCCGTTTAGGCTTAGTGCCTTCCTGTGTTATCTCTTAATCTGCTGTCATTGCAATAAAGTTCAGATAAGCAAATGATCATTCAGAGTGAAACTGAAAGCGCTTTGCTGTTCTAACCCCATCTGTTGTTACATTCGCTCTGCAGAATCCTGTTTGCAATGATTACAAAGAACCTAACCGCAGTAAAAACCCCAGCTACAACAGGTATGGATTTTACGTACATTCGCCGTACGTAATTTAATATCTACCTGAAGTTTGGTAGCAGTTTTGAAATTCAGGTGCTTCATGGTAATACATCCATTCATGACCTTCTCTTTTCTATGTAGAATCTCAACCTGCACTTTCTCAACGAGACAGCCAAAGTGAACCAGAAGTCGACAGATCAGAGGTAAATAGATGTCCTTGTCCATACGGGGGTGAAATTAAAGCCTCGCTTTAGACCATATGGACCACATGGACCAAGACCATATGGAGTCTTGGTTTTGTATGTCTGTGGAAGAGTATGTGAGTGGGTGAAGGATGATTTTAAGCCCTTGCTCTGTATGAAAGAAGAGCTGTTCTTTATGGCTGAACCACTGTGCTATTGCTGTTTGATGTTTTAAAGGGCCCTCTTTGATTTTTACAGGACTCGGACTCAAATGCAACTACCTCATCGCGCAGAAGAAGACGAAGCAGTGACCCTGGTGAGACACACAAGCACAGCCACCTAGTCAGTCTCTTGTTAGCCTCAAATGTCACGTCTAAGCAGAGGCTGATATAGGGAAATATCATCATCCTTAGGTTTTGGTTAATCTGAACTGACTTAATTGTAAATGAATTAATTGAGTGTTCGTTATGTTCAGGGACAGATCGTTGCTTGAGTCATTCATCGTCTCTGGTGTAATTTGGTCATCCAGTGCCTTTAGCCATGTCTATGAAGAAAAGAGAAGCGTTAGTTCCACTGATGAATACCATTTCTGATGGCTAGTCAAAACCGTAGCGGAAAGGCAGATGTACACATCTTGCCACAACATGTTGCTTCTTTCTTCCCTTTTTTTTTTCTTTGATGGATGAAAAGACACAATCTTTGTTTTGGAAACCCCCCTCGCCCTTATGCTCATCACCACTTGGCCTGTTTTTTTTTTTTCTTTTTTTTTTTTCCCCTCCCTGTGTTGTGCTGTATACTTATCTCCCCATAAGCCTTGCCACAATTAGCCTAAAAGAACACTTTAGTCTGGAGGCACACCAGAATGTGTTCAGATGACTGCCATCCACAATGGAGCCCTTTCTGCAGCCCTGCAGTACACGCACAATGAGAGACTGTTCTGCACACAGATCAGCCCTGATGCCGCCGGAGTAGCAGCATGAGTTATTGATGTATGCCAGCAAAAAAATGGGTTGTTGCTTTTGAATAAAAACGGCACCTCTTGCTGAAGGCCACTGAAATTGCCGAGCTGATACTGTACATCCTCAAGGGCTGAGTGGCTTTGAGCGTCACAGGAAATGATCTTAACATGGCCTTGATTTGGGTACATTAGTAGAAGGGTTGGAAATAAAGTGTGACCTTGCTGGAAGGATAGCGAAAGGTTTTTTTTGTTGAATCACCAGCGAACTAACAAAAGATTATGTGAGAGTTTATATGCTATGATGAAAGATGATAGCGGAACCTTCGATATGGTGTTTGACACAAACACACTTTTTTAAGGTCACCCATTTTCTGCCCTCTCTGCAGCGGGGTCGTCTACACAGGACGACGAGCCACGAGAGCGAAGGAAGCGCCACAAGTCAGACAGCCTCTCTCTGACCTTTGACGACAGCCTGTCCTGGTGTGTGATCGGCGGTCTCCGCAGCATCCGAAGGAGCAGCGAGTCTTCGGACTCCCACAGTAATACTGTGAGTAGCAGCACAAATGCGGACGTGTGATGTTCTCTGTCCTCTACTTTATAGTGTGTGTGTGTGTGTGTGTGTGTGTGTGTGTGTGTGTGTGTGTGTGTGTGTACGTGTGTGTGCTCTTTACTGACTATCATCTCTCTCTTTCCTCCCAACAGGAAGTAGGTATATCGGTTAGTGACGAGTCAGACGACAGCCACAGCGAAGACTCGGACTCCGACAATTTCAGCGTGGAGTTTGAGGTGGAGTCCATCGACTCGGACGCGTACAGCGAGCACGACGAGGCGTCCGTGACGGGCGAGCACGACGAGGTCTCAGATAGCGCTCCCACCCCTCAGATGAAAGTGCTGTCCAGCTCCTGCCTTCCCCAGACGCCCGGTCTCACTCTCCCCATCTCCCTCTCTCTGCCTTTGCAGGTCTATGAAGTCACCATCTTTGGACCCGAGGAGGAGGAAGACTTTGATGAGGACACGGAGATCACTGAGGCTGTATGTTCTTTGGTTTTACTTCTTGATTTTATGTGTGTGAGATTTGGTTTTTTTTACGCAAGCTTGTTCTTGTTTTGGATACTTAACAAAGTGTCTAATGATGATTCCTGATGTTCTTTATCAGGACTATTGGAAGTGCCCCAAATGTGACGAGCTCAACCCACCTCTGCCCCGTAATTGCAACCGCTGTTGGACGCTACGCACTGATTGGCTCCCTGAAGCCGAAAACCCAGCCGCACCTGGCGACACACCTGCAAGTGATCCTGCCTCCGACACCAAGACCCTTCCCCCGAAACCCACCCCGACGGACACCGAGGAGGGTCTGGACGTGCCCGATGGCAAGCGCGCCCCACCTCGCTCGCCCCCCACCAAAGAGGACGCCTCGGTGACCGCACCGTTGTCGGCGTCCCTCCCGGACTCGCAGAGCTCCGCCTGCTCCCAGCCGTCCACGTCCTCGGCGGCGACCAGCAGCGTGCCCTCCAGCCAGGAGGAGGCGCCGGAGCTGGAGCGCTTCAACAGCCTGGAGAGCTGCCTGCCCGCCAGCTGCCTGGAGCCCTGCGTCATCTGCCAGAGCCGGCCCAAGAACGGCTGCATCGTGCACGGACGCACCGGCCACCTCATGGCCTGCTACACCTGCGCCAAAAAGCTCAAGAACCGCAACAAGCTGTGCCCGGTGTGCCGTGAGCCCATCCAGTCCGTCGTGCTCACCTACGTCAGCTGAGGCCAACACACACGCATGCACACACACGCACATCTACATCTTACCTCTTCACCTGGTTAATTATAATAAATAAATTCTGTGCACTGCACAAATACAGATGTGTCTTAATTTAGTCAATTATAATATTTTTTTAATTTATGAACTGCATAGTACATTCACAAGTTAAGCGAGGTTTGTTTTTTCACGAGGTGTATAATGTTATTGCACAGTAACACAGTTAAGGGTGGGGTGTATGGGACAGGATCTGATGAAAGTGTGATGGTAAATTATGTAAATTGTTATAGGGTTTATATGATTAAGTCCTAATATTTATCATCTCAGAGTGACGATGTCATTAATAAACTAATGGATTTGGCATGAATATGCAAAGATTTTTAGCCTATACTGTCAATGTTGTACAAATGCTGTGCCTAGTTTGGAATACTCACAAGCCAAACACTTCTGCTAACATATATTACATTTAAGACCAGTTCTCTATTAGAAACACGGACACATTAGGTGCCCAGGCTGTATTACAAAAAAAAAAAAAGTAAGAATGAGGGGCTTGAAAGCCGTATTAAAACAGGAGCCTCTCTGCTCTGACAAGTTGGCTGAAGAGCGCTCGTTTACTGGCGTTGCCGTGTGTTGGTAGATCCTTGTGCATTCGTTGCCTAGAGAGTGCTCTTGTCACTAAGGAGCCCACTTTTTCATTAAGTCTCAGGATAACATGCCTCGGCCTGTTCTGTCAGGACCCCCCTCATAGCAACACACACACACTCACACAAACGCGACATTATCGCTACTACCCAAAATCCTTTGTCTTTGAGAAAACACTGAGCACTTTAGCTGTGGAGTTTCTGGAGAGAGTAAATGTAGCAGAATGCATACAAGGAGACTTCCCCCCTCCCCCTCTGGCTATGTTTTTATGTCAATGTAGTGTGGGTTTTAAGGTATATACTATAGTCTGATCAACTGCAAAATTGAATTATTGTGTTGTTTTGCTTGTATGTCGCTTTGGGCAAAAAAGCGTCTGCTAAGCAACATACCTCTAACCATAAGGTGATCTGGAAGAAATGTACAGTATATGTTCTCAATGAAACATGTAGGCTAATAGTTTAGCTTAAAGGCAGAAATGGGTTTTAATAGTTTGCTGATATTTTGCTTTGGATATGTTTTTGGTTTGTGGTTTTTGGAGTTTTGAAATGTGCTTAATTGTTTGGATACTTCTTTGTTTTTTAATGTATGCTTTACCCAGTCATGTCTTGTGAGCAGCGACGACCAGGCAGTGAAACCAGTTCTCCTGTTTTAATTTTCTTGCCAATGCATTAATTTCCATAAATGTCTCTCCATGTATTGAATGTAGTTCTGTAGACTAGAGGGTGCTCTGTCAACATGCACTGAAACATTTATTTCACCCTGCATAGTAAAATGCTCACTGTCCAAACAGACATGACTGAACTTTTTTGAGACTGTACTTATTTTACAGATTAAAAAAAAAAAGAAAAGATAAACCAAATATTTTTGTACAAGCTGAACTCTTGAGGGCAACACACCGGACTTTTCCCACACTACAACCAAATCTGAGAACAGAATCTTTTTCTGAACTTACATTTGCAAATGCTATTCAATATGGTCAGATTTCATCTGCGACTCAACAAAAACTGGTGGGCCACCAGAAATTCAAGGGTGTGGATTCTTGATACTTTTAAAATGAAGTTGACATGCTTTTTATATCTTTTTATATTTTCTATTGATGCTTCAGTCATTATAACCCATTTTAAATCCACACGTAGCTACTCACAGTGGACTAGTATGAGTGAGCAAGGGGATACTACAGTTTGACATGCAGGTGTCTACTCAACATGGCTTGTAATAGTAAGAGTGGGTTGTCACCAGCCTGATTATTCTGTTTGTCATGTTCTCAGAGATTATACAAAGTGAATGTGTCTGGTGAAACAAACCAGGTGGCAGTATTACTGCAAGCCTTTAACACGGATGTGTGTACTGTAGCTACCGAGGTGGGGTCATGGTATCATTACTGCACGTTTCTAATGTTTTGCTTTTTTGCTTTACAGGCAAAGAGACCAGATGATCCAAAAAGACAACGAATCCTCTTTTATGAATAACTCAAATATCTCTTTGATGTTATAATACCTGATAGGTAATTATCAGTCAAGGGTTAGGCCTACTTAGCATATGTTTAACCTGGTTACACTTGCAAGACTGCAATCCTTCAGTTAAGAAGACCAATTCACATTGATCCCAGTCCGTGATCACATTGTGTCCCACAAATCATTGAGAGGGATATTTTTGGGGCAACGCTACAGTTCATTGGCAAACTGTTTGGTTTAATTTTGTGTATTCAGAAGTTAAGAGAAATATTCTACAGGGTGATCCAGTTGCTTGAACAGGATACTTTGGACATTTCGGTCAAAGGATAATCCTAAAAGAACATTTTGAAAGGAAGCTTTGAGGCACCTTTCCCAAGTATATATAGTATCCAAACAACTATTATCACTAAATATTTTCAAGTCATATAATTCCAATGGGAACCTTCCTGAGTAAAAAAAAGTCTCCAATTACTGCTCTTAAGAAGCAAGCCAGATCTACATAGACTGCTAAAAACCTGCATGGTCTCCTGGATATAAACAGGCTCAGAACAGAAGTAATTTCTGGATACCTAACCTCACCCTAAGCTTCACTCGCAGGGCAACCTGATCCAGCACCAAATCACTTTCAGAAGCATCTGCTGACCGGGCCTGCACTGAGAGATTCTGACACCTGCCAGCACACCGACCACATCGGATTTCGGGATTCTGAGAGTATCCAGGCGGTGAGGAAGAGGAGCATTTGGCGACGTGCCTCAGCCTCGTCACCTGAACAGAACGCCGGGGTCTCTTAGTAAGGTGATGTAACACAGCTGTCTCACCCCTGCTTCATCTGTTTGTCTTCGCCTCATCTGTAGCGATGGCATGCTGTTATAGACGATAGGTGCTTCTTCTCAACATGCCTCCTCGATGCTCAATCCTTGAGGGGCGTTCCCACTGATCTATAACTAACACTGGATAGACTTTCCTAATGTTGCCGCCCCATCATTCTTTATGTAGATCAGTGAGGAGCGAGGGAGGATGTATAAAAGCCCAAATGAGAGGCACCCAACATCATGGTTAATGAACAACACTGATGTATGAGCAGGATTTGCTACTGGGGAGCACAAGTGGCTTCCCATCTTTCCAGACTGAATGCTGCTTGCCTCACTGCTACTACTCTCATCCTCCTGTCTGTGTGTATACTGTATGTGTCCACTTGCATCACTTGAAGAGCACTGGTCCAACGTAGGCCTATGTTTCACATTTGTATATGGTAAAAGGGTCACCATATCTTGGTCCTACGTGATCATCATCTGCATAACTGACATTTGGTTTCACCTTGGTTGACATTGCATGGCGGGAGAGTTACCTGACTGCTCTTGAAGATTCGCAGGCTAGCCTACTTCAGTATGGGACTAACTTCATAAATGATGAGCACAGCACACAGGCACACAAACACTGTGTCAGATTTTATTGTCAGAGGCACAACTGCAAACATAGCTGTAATTCACAAGCTATGGGATGAGGTAGAACAGAGTGTTTGATAACCTGCACTTGTTTTTGGCCCATGTGTACAGTACAAGCATGCCCCCAGGATTGTCCATAGCAAGATTTCATTCGATTCTAAATTCTCTGGGATGTTCATAAAACTGGACACTCAGGTTTTACACACCTACAGATTCTTCTAGTCCTTCAAGGGAAGGGCAAGGCGGCTTGAGAGCTATAATGAACAGGGAGCAGTTGCATCACCACCTGGATTTCATGCCAACACTCCCATGTTAAAGATGTAACAGAAATAGCTAGGTAAGGAGAAAATGATATCCACCTCTGTACTTCTGGGATGTTCCTGGTCATATAAACTCATCATTCAGCAATATTCAGTTAAGAAACTATGAAATGAGCAAAACCGTGGAATCCTCTGTCTGTACTGAGGGAAGTTCCATCCACCTACTGTATTCATGTCTTAACAGGCTAAATACGAGCATACCTGGCAACACTTAAGATTTATACAGACGGGCCTACATATAAAGCACATAGGCAGGGTGTCTTCAGGTGGTGTCATCTGACAACTCTAAGCTTGCACATAACATACTGCCATGATAAAAGGCATTCTGGCACACTGTATAAAAACAAAAGCTTTTTGATATTGTGTTATTCTTTCAGACTGAAACTTAGAACTATAGATATTGCCATATAAAATTTGTTTAATACTTCAACAATCTTCAGATTTGATTCTTGTCAAATGGACACTCTAGTTTGCATTGAGGGTCTAAGATTTAGACAGAATATGAGCTGATTAAATTCACATCTTTTCCCAAAAGTCTCAGGAGCTCCCTCTAGTGGATCGACTCATATACAGCATCAGTGTGACACTTATGTTTTTATCAATATCTTTATGTGTGTGCCTGTGTGTGTTCCTTGGTGTGTGTGTGTGTGTGTGTGTGTGTGCGTGCATGTGTGTGTCTGTGTACATACATGTGTGTTTTGGTGACAATTCACTTTACTAAACATGTTCTAAGGGAGCCCATATTTATTTGGAATGTAATGTTTTCTCAACGGTGTGGTTAAGAATCAGAGCACATTCCTTTCAAATACCTCCACCATAATTGTGGCTTGGTTGCGAGTGATAAAAGACTGGAGCGACTTTGGAATCCAGCTGATAGGCGAGAGAAGAGTCTCTGCTCTCCCTCCTGAGTTTCTGTAGTTGTTTGGGTTTTTCGTCGTCTCGCTGGCTTAACACTGATGCGTATCCCAGAGTCAAGTGTCGTGTTTATGTTTAGGCGACAACTTCTTATCTCGACGCACACGATAAGAAATGCCTCGGATTTCTTCACAGCGCAGAAAGCCTGTTGACGTGTTCATATCAACCGTAAATCCAACCGAAAAGCCACTGTTTGCTCTCTCATTCGCAGATGAAAGTTTTTTTTTTCCTTCCTTTTTTTCTTCTTCTTTTGAGGCACTTAGAAATCCTCTGATTCCTGGGCTCACACCAACTTAGTTTTGCATCAAAGCTGAGGTAAGCCCTACGTAAGTGTATGTGTAATCTACTCAATAATCATAAACAAATAACAACTTTAAATGGGCCACTTGGCTTTGCAAGGTCAAATGGTGAGTAAAAGAAAAACTCTGAAAAGTCTGAAGTCTTTTGCCTCTTCTGATCTCACATCAGCAGTGAAAGGAGTAGGAGAGGCAGGAGGAGTGTCATGCCAGACGTGACCAGCAGGGCGGGGCTGTGACTGTCCTGTGGTTGCAGTCCCCGGTCGGAGCAGGGCTTGGTGGGCTTGGTGGGCGAGGCGGGGGTGCTTGCGGGGGTGCTTGCGCTGGAGTTGATGCTGCGCTGGAGCCAGAAGTCGTGCTTCAAGGCCGAGTACTTTTCTGGCCCGTAGGGGACATACAGGGTCTCGATCAGCGTCTCGTGTTCAGGAAAGGTCACCTGTATGGAAAGAAGTTAATGGCCACATGAGTTCACATTCTCCTTAAGAACACTGAACACTAAAGCCTTAACACTAACCATTAAACCCACTTTTAAGGATGATGCAACAGGAATGAACTGTGCCTAACCCTTGACTCTGAACTTGACTGAGCATGACTCTGCAAAGCTGTTCACTTCTCTGCACTGAGCAATGCACCACTACATGCCTTGCTGCTCACAAGAGAGCGCCCTTGTGACGAAAGCACAGACTGGGGGACAAGTCAGGGTGCAAAAGTTAACTGAACCTGTACCACCCTGATGTGGAATGCCAACTAGTGGAACACAAACTGATGTGGATACACCGATATTTCTCTATGCATTTTACAATGTATTTATGCTTTTCATCTTCTTGTTCAAGTCCCAGAAAGACTATAGCTAACACCAATATGTACTTAATGGGTGTCTTACATACAGTACAGTACACACAAACACATTGCTGAATCAGACATATGCTGCACTATGTATTCAGAAAAAGATGGTCACTTTTCTGCTTAAAAAAAAAAGCAAGGCGCAGCCAGCAGACAATATGTGAGGCCCTCTGGGCACATAAGTAGCGCTTACTGCCCATACAAAACAAGAGAGAAAAAAGACACCTCTCACTGCAAAACCAGTCTTCTGTCTGTCTGATCACTGCCTGAGAGGACACAGGGGCTTGTGTTACCAGCCATTTTTCTCCCCTTGACAAGCCTGTCAGCTAAAATCCCTGAAGCAACGCTTACGGTGCTGTAGGGACGACCCTTTTATGTCTTCAAAGCTTACACACACTTATCCCTGAAATCTACCTCTTATGTTGGTTGTCATTGGGTTGTTTTATAGCTTGTAAGAGTTGTCCCAGCTCAATTTGAAAGACAGCCTGCCATTACTTAGACACTTTATGAGTAAAAGGTTGATAACCCCTCACCGGCGTGACCGACTCCCTACTGTGAGAGACTGAAGAAGAGATGCATGTCTGATCTTTGCAGATATTGACAGAAATACCTCTGTAATACCTTTTGGGTGGACTCAGTACTCAAGTGCAAGCAGTGTATACTGTATATACGTGTGTGTGTGTGTGTGTGTGTGTGTGTGTGTGTGTGTGTGTGTGTGTGTGTAAAATCTATCATTTCCATTCATTCCATAGAGAACATCTTGAAATTCTTGTGTAAGAAAAAATGGAATGAATGATAATTAATTGACTTTGCAGGCAACACATATGTGATATGCATTATTCCAGACTCACGCTAGCCTGATGTATTGTATTCTCACAGTTTTTTAGTGGGTATATCATTGAGTCTTTCATAGTAGCAGAGCTCTAGAGTACTTAGTGTAGGTCAGGAGGAACATTGGAATGGGAAAAGAACTGAAACAGTGTGGACCATTTATGAGCAGGACGCCTATGTATTCACTCCACTGCAAACATTCCTACATCCTGCTTATTTGTTTGTCTGTCTCTTAACGAGCTCTCTGCTATTTACTAGTCCCAGGAGTCCAGTGGGGGCCCATGGAACACACAGGACACGCCACATCTCCAGAGAGACTGCCCTCAAGGCTTGCAGCAGAAAGTCCAGGGAGCTTGAGACAGGGACCCAGCGCTTAAAATGCTCAGCATGGCGATCCCGCAAGGCTGTGTAAAGTAAAGTAAACATTTCTTTATGAAGCACGTTTTCTAGCACAAAAGACCAGTCAAAGCACTGCTTTACACTGCTTGTTTAGTGTGTGTGTGGGTGTGTGTGTGTGTGTGTCTGTAGTCTGTACCACAGCCTTGAGGTCAAATCTTGAACTTAGATTATTTAAAAAAAAAAAACATGCAGACACACTGACCCTAAAGGGGGGGTGAGGTGGGATTGGGGCAAAAGCACCCATATGGCCGTAATCCTCCGGCCTGCATTAGACAGGCCATGACCCTACTGTGTGCTAATCTGCTCTCTGAGGTCGGCCCACAGGCCCTGTAGTGCGCTCACAAGACTCTTGTGTAGTGGAGCTGCTAATACAGATGGCGGCCTCACACTTTGGGAACGTTTCCTCCTCAGTAACCAGGTTTATTTTAACTGATGTATATTAACCAATCAGGGCCCATTTGGACAGTGTCATTTAGTCTGTGTGCATGCTGTGTGCATGCGAGTGTGTGTGTGTCTGTGTGTGAGTGTGTGAGTGTGTGTGTGTGTGTGCACAGCACACTGATCAACTTCGAGGGCTTTTTGAGTCTGCGAGCGATTCCGCAGCTCCACACATTTCATTACTCCTCGCCGAGGTCCATTTCCTGGGCTAAAGTGGGAGAAAATGAGTCGATTCTTCACGGTACCGTGCACATTCCTCCGGCATTTGTTTGCCAAATCCCTGGGCCAAGGCGAAATCCCACGGCGTGACTTCCCCACAGACCAGCAACACACACACACACACACACACACACACAGCGAGGAAGAGACAGCGGCACAGCCAGACTGCCCTCAGACTCAATGGACCCAAGCTTTCCCTCCCTGATCTCTCCTTCTCTCTTCCTCTCTCTTTCTCTCCCTGCCTGATCTCTCCCTCTGTCTCGCTCTCTGCTTCTCCTATCCACATAGAGATGGAGGATTTGCTTTATTATGTAAATATTTACTGAATAGGATTTTTATCTTCAAAGGAGTAGAGAGAGGGATTTCTTATGGCTGCTGTGTTTGCTATGATTCCGTGACTTTAAGTGTATTGTTACTTCCTTAATGACTTTCTGGGGACAGGATTTTGGGATGGTGTACAGTAAAGAGACCTTGACCTTTATAAATGTTCTCTCTATCAAAACAAAATGTAGTGGATGTGCGGCTTGCCTGAATTTGAGTTTATCTATATTCATTATTAATGGCTGTGTTCTTTGAAAATAAGATTAATTTGAATGTTGTCTGTTTATTGAAAAACCCTGTTAGTGTTCCTCTTTTAGTGGGCCCAGTTTTTGATTGTAAACACTTTGCGTTTCGGTCTTCAGTTAAACCCCCCATCCCTTGTGTGGTAACACTGTAACTTCCACCAGCAGGCCACATGAGGGCGCTCTCTCACCTTGAAGGTGTAGTTCCCTGGGAGCAGCAGGCGGTAGTACTCCCCGTCGGCGCCGCTGCGGAACGGACACAGGTTCTTCCGGCCCTGCACCTCCACCACGGCGTCCCGCACAGGGTTCCCGTTTCCGTCAAACACCTGACCTTTCACACCTGACGGAGAGGAGACACTTGAGTCCATCAAGGTGTGACACCAACAACAGCACACACACGCACCGGGTTTGTACTCCTAAGCGTGTAACAGTGATACAACACTATTAATAATAGATAAGTATCTTAGTGTTTCTCTTTGGTTAAGATTACTCTACAAAAGCCGGATCTGAAGACTTGCTAACTGAAGCAGAGAGACTTAGAACACCAGACAATTCATAACTTATTACATCAAAACACCCATATGATCTAACCCTCAACATTTGTGATACTTCAACTTTGATGTATCACAAAGCCATTGTACTCTTGAGCATTGTGAACATCATTTAACAATAAGGTCATATGACTGTGAAATTCTCTTGTGAGGAAGTGTATTCTCTTACACATCAATCATATTACATTAGATATTGTATTTTGATTAACACTGAACACCACTAACATAAAAGAGGTAATATTTGAAGCAAACACAAACAAGTCTGACAGGGTTGGAGCTCATGGTGTGGGACTAAAGCTGTTGTTCATCCTCTCAGTTGGCCTGGGGTCAGCTTGGCTTGGAGATGCTCCAGGGATCACGGTGGGATTGTTGTGGCCCTGGGCGTGGGCCCTGCTGAGTCAATGACCCAGACGGTTACATTGTGTAAGCCAGTAAGTGTGATAGGTCCCTGGAGATCCATGCTGGACGTCAAGTTTGAGCATTCTTGGAGCTGTTGGATGCAAGCGCTGTGTGTCTAACTGGCATGTATATATTTGTTCATTCATTTCCCTTTCTGAACGAGTTTCCTTTCGCCTGCCTGTTTTATATCTTGACTAACTCCCATTTCTTTGAAACTGTAGCCCACGTTTCCCTTATACATATGTAATTCCCAGGACGCAAGGCTCACTCTTTAGTTGTTGGAAATTGGGTGGACGTTGTTTACTCTTCTGAATCTGACCTTTGATGCGTGTACTAGTCACTCATCTGTCATGAATGACTGGACAGTGTGTGTCATCTAGAGCCGTCTGAGGCGTCTGGCCAAGCCTCGCGCTCACAACACTAATTACGCATAATCTTCCACTGTCTGTCCAACATGGACGGGGATACAGGGTTGGGTTAAAAGCACCCTGTGTCTCACTTGCAGAGTAAAAACCTCATTGGGATAAGATGGATGAGTTCAAAACAATGGCAGTGCACTTGAGTTGTGAGTGAGTGTGTGTATGTGTGTGTGTGTGGGACGGGTGTGTGTGTGAGAGTGTGCGTGTGCGTGCATGTGTGCGTGTGTGTATGTGTGTAATAGACGGTATAGATAAACCATAGTTAGTCATAGTTTAGGGATCTTGATCATCTAAAAAATATGTTTATTTTATTTCTAAATATTTGTATATGTGTATGATTAATGTACAATTTACACTGTTCATTTTCATTTAAATGTTTATTCTGTGAGTGAGTGAGTGAGTGTGTGAGTGTGCGTGTGTGTGTGAGAGAGAGAGAGAGAGAGAGAGAGAAAGAGAGAGAGAGTTAGGGTGAGTTAAATGGTGCCTATAAAGCTATATTTAACTGACAAACAAAATTGTGCCCGAGAGGTTTTCTTGTAATACTTACTTAGTCAGATGCCCAACTGACACTGAGGTAACAGGCTTTTTAAAACTACTAAAACTATTGTAGTTGTTAAAATACTGTTGAAATACAGATGATTGGTATTGTTCTGCAGCACTGTAGCAGCGATCCAGATGGATGGTGTTGCAGTACAGTTGAGCTGAGATGCCACATTTTCATGTTACTTCATGACTGGAGTCTTCTGCTGCTCTGATGCCAGATAGGCACAGGGGACAGTGATGGGGAGTTGTACCACAGATGGATGTGGCCTTCCCATGTCTCTCTCTCTCTGTGGGTCCACCATGATTTGGACTCTCTTCATTAGCTTTTCTTTGAGTTGGTTTTGTGTGAAATGGGAATAGTCCGTCCTGTCAACATTATTGATTTCCAGTGTCACTGCATTTCTAAACTGTTGTGTGTCATTTTGATGTCCTTAACAAACAAGTTTACTGGGCTGGGAAATCTTAGCTTGTGAAGTCTTCTAACGACCAAGCTGAGACACAGCATACTGTACACAAAAAGTCAGGCAGCGCCTTACTAAGGCCTCCACTGAACTTTCTGTGTTCGACAGGCTTCAGCAGTCAGCGCTTTGATTTCTTTGACGTGTTATGTTTGCTTTTTAATTCATTCTAATTCATTACTAACATACTGTACTGTATATTACTTCTAGCGTCTTTCTCCTTAATTACCTCCGTCAAGAAGGAGGTTATGTTTTCATCTGTGTTTGTTTGTCGGTTTGTTTGTTTATCTCTCTCTCTCTCTCTGTCTGTTTGTTCGCAAGATAACTCAAAAAGTTATGGATGGATTTCGATGATGAATTTTCAGAGAAGGTCTGAAATGACTCAAGGAAGAAACGATTACATTTCGGGAGTGATCCTTATCACGGTCTGGATGCAGGAGGCGGTTATGTGTTCGCTTGGCAGAGGTTTGCGCACTCTGAGTCCTTTTCTAGTTGGGTCATTCCGTGTCAAATCAGATAAGATTGTTGCTGCACCGTCTCAGATTTTGTTAAAACTTTGTGTATATCATCAATGGGTCCTAAAACCAAGGCCTGTGAAATATTTCTGTGGAAATCATCTGTCTTCATATCTTTTTTAGACCTTGAAATTCTTTCATTTTTGCAGCTTGAAAAACACATGCCATGTCTAGGCATTAATATCTTGACAAATATGTTCCCTAGCCTCCCCAAACTTTCTAGGGTGGAAGATCAACTCATAATAAGCATGTGTAAACAGTTTAAAGTCTGTACTAAATGTCTCTTGACTCTCGAAAGGGCCCTCAATTTTGGAAAAACGTGCATTAAGTGTGATATTTAGGGTATTAAAAAAACTGTTTATCTTTTTCACTTGGTATCAGTCACTATTTCCTCTTCAAATACGGCAGTTAATTAATGTTTTCCCACAATTTGAAGTCTCCACGACAAATAACCATGACAATAATAACAATAAAACAAGGCATGTTTGTATTTTGTGTCATTTTCATGTAACTGAAATGCTATGTGGGGTAGGTAGTAGGATCATGAAAATCTATGTGGAAATAGAAAAGTATATGTACATGTAGTGTGTAAAGTTCTAATATTGCATCCAAGCCCCGTTCACAGAATAAATGCATGTAGTTACAGGTGTTTTGGTAACACCAGAATAAACATTTACAATAAAAAAGGGACGTTTGGCACCCCCCTCTGGCGAAACAGTAGCATTTTGCTACTTTTACAAGGCATTAACTCCGGTAGCTATTTGAATGGAATGGAAAGGCTATATTTTACTTCTCGTATTCAAAAAGAAGCAGAAATTCCTAATAACTTGAAATTGAAAAGGATGCCAAATCCACCGAATTATGTACTTGAAATGATGTTTTAACCATTAATCTAAAATAGGCCTTTCATTAGTTGGTGGCTGTGAAGTTCTCAAAGGCCATCTGAATATCTTCATACGTACTGCCGTCCTGTCCTGGTAGTGGCTGGGGCTGGCACAGCACACAGCACATGAATGGCAGCTGGTCCACTGGGGTGCAGGAATTTGACCTTGTAGTCCTCCAGCTCCTCTGACTTCTCCAAGGCATACCCTACCCACCATTTTCCATCATAGACACATATTGCCCTACCTGCACATCATGCTGCGGTGCCTGAGTGGCATGCTGAACAGTGTAAGACGTATGAAGATATTCAAATGGCCTTTGAGAACTTCACAGCCACCAACCAATGAAAGGCCTATTTTAGATTAATCGTTAAAACATAATTTCAAGTACATAATTTGGTGTATTTGGTATCCTTTTCAATTTCAAGGTATTAGGAATTTCTGTTTCTTTTTGAATACGAGAAGTAAAATATAGCCTTTCCATTCCATTCAAATAGCTACCGGAGTTAATGCCTTGTAAAAGTAGCAAAATGCTACTGTTTCGCCAGAGGGGGGTGCCAAACTTCCCTTTTTTTATTGTAAATGTTTATTCTGGTGTTACCAAAACACCTGTAACTACATGCATTTATTCTGTGAACGGGGCTTGGATGCAATATTAGAACTTTACACACTACATGTCCATATACTTTTCTATTTCCACATAGATTTTCATGATCCTACTACCTACCCCACATAGCTTTTCAGCTGCATGAAAATGACACAAAAATACAAACATGCCTTGTTTTATCCTTATTATTGTCAAATTCATTTGATTTGGAGACTTCACATTTTGGGACAACATTAACAAAGGATTATATTTCTATAGAAAAGACTCATTGATGGCAGGTGTGTCCCAATAAAAAAGTTTTGAGACCCTCAATATCACTTTTTTTGCATGTTTTTTCAGAAACTAGGGACTTCTGTACAACCAATGAGACTGTGGTACAAACATTTAATCATTGAATCTTACTGAGAACATGCTTGTCTTCCATTCTATAAAGTTTAGTCAGGCTAGGAATTATACTTTTTAAGATATGAGTACCTTAACATGGCCTCCAAGATAAGGTCATTTAGAGAGTGTAAAAAGGCAAGGGCAAAAAGACAATGAAAACAATAGAATTGAACAAAAATATTTTACAGATTTTAGTTATGGAACCTAAACATTGTGTATACAAACTTTGAAGAAAATCCGAGTCGGTGCTGCAACCATTTTCCTGGATTTTGTCTGATTTGACACGGAATGACCCAGTTGTGTTTGTTTTTATTTGCAATTATTTATTTCCACTTTTATCCCCTTCATATCTCCTTTTATACTATCTTATTCCTTTAGTCACACATGTTTACCTTAATTAGGAACTTCTGTTGTTTAAAACTATGCAACACAAATAAGAGTGGGGTGACTTGAGTTGGCCATGGAGGCTGGAGGTGGCCTGTGGGAGGCCTAACTGTGCGTTCAGACCAAAACCCCGTTTTGACGACTGTGAAGCTCATGAAGCCACGCTCACGCCCAGAACGCCTTTTGACGGTCTTGGTGTGAACACACAGTAAGGGACTTACCCAGGTGCACCTGCTGCATGTAGGACATGAGCGCGGCGCGGTTGGCGTCCCAGTAGCCGGGCAGCTCGCGCTCGGGCGGGAACTTGCAGCAGGACAGCTCCAGCGTGATCTCCAGACACTGCTGCCTCACGTAGTTGTAGTCCTGCATCCCGCCTGCACACACAAGGGCACACGGGGGACAAGTTCACATACAGGACGTAAACCGTAGTTAGTCATAGTTCAAGAAACTTCAAAAAATCATCTGAGAACCAAAACAAAATGTTTACTTTGTTTCTAACAAATTCGATAGTTAGTCATAGTTTAAGAAACTTCAAAAATCATCTGAGAACAAAAACAAAATGTTTACTTTGTTTCTAACAAATTCTTGCTGAGGCAAGGTTTGTATATGTGTACGGCTAAATGTCATTATTCTGTAGCATTTTATTTAGTCTATCACTAATATTGTTTACTTATTTAGGCTACATGACTCAAATTTGAACTGTTGATTTCCATTCAAATGTTTATTGATGCCATTGTAAGTTGCTTTGGACAAAAGCATCTGCTGCAAACTATAAACATAAACACAAACAATCATTTTCACAGTTGCCATTTGCAGCAGCCATAGGCTACATATAGCGTATGTTGGGATTCAAAGGCATGCCCTAAGACTGCCCTTTCTGTTTCAGTGAGGGCAGCTTTTCATTCTAAACACAGTTGAATGAATGAAACTGGGGGGGTATTCCAAGTATGTGGAAACCTGGGTAAATAAGTGGTAAACCTCCCATAACAAGAGCCCAATGACATTGTTTATAGGAGAAGTCGTACCGCTCTTCTATTAGGAGGTTTACCACTTTACTCTGAGTTAACTTACCGAGGTTTGTCACTAAACCACGTACTTGGAAGACTCCCCCCTGATCTAAGAATAACATTTTGTGGTTGTTGTGATCTCTGTCAGCTGCTGGCACTGACGGGTGTACCCACCTGGCAGTTTGTACCATTGGTACCCGTTGGTGATGCCATGGGGGAAGCTGGAGTCGGAGCAGGCGTTGCCTTGGTGCATCTGTGCGTGGCTGTAGGAGTACGTCGTTGCCAGGTGGATGAAGACGTCGTTGTCGGGGGAGACGCTGGCACCCTCCTGTAGTTCGTTTCCTGTTTCGGGTAAGAGTCGAGTTTTTAGTACAAGCAGCGCAGTACTGTTGAATGGCATTGACAAGACAATTGGGTTAATCTGACTACTGAACTATCACCACAAAGTACAGACAAATGCCAAACCAGACGTGTGTCAACAAGGAGGGGTGGAGGCTACTACATAGCGTGATCTTTGGCTTATCCAGGTCAATTCAGAAGTAAACCGCTGATCTTTGAAAAAAACATAGCATCTATCGTTTCAAAAGTGATATGTTTTTTTTTGGAGATTCTTCAGAAAATCCTCCTTACGTTACCTGGGTAACCCAATAACTTCACTTG
>NC_085016.1:15653883-15813883 GCF_963854185.1 Sardina pilchardus
TAGCGCTAGGTGCTAACGACCACTAAGAAGGGGCCACTTTGCGGTCGAGGAGGGATCAGCTTGCTGTGAAAATAGCATGTACTTTAAAACCCCACTCTATGTGTGTGTGTGCTTGTTTGTTTGTGTGTGTGTGTTTGTTTGTGCTTGTATCCGCATATAGGCACGTACGTACAGTATGTGCATATGTGAATGTGTCTGTGTGTGCATGTCTTGTTTCTCTGTGTGTGTGTGTGTGTGTGTGTGTGTGTGCTTGAGAATGTGTTTGTGTGAGCATGTATGCTTTTCTGCGTTTGTGAAAATGTTTGTGTCCATGCATGTGTGTTGTATGTGCTTGTGTGTGTGTGTGTGTGTGTGTGTGTGTGTGTGTGTGTGTGTGTACTGTACGTGTGTGTGTTTAAGTGAGCATGCTTTTCTGTGTGTGTGAAAATGTTTGCGTGTCCAAACACATGTGGTGTATGTGTGTATATATGTATGTGTGTGTGTGTGTGTGTGTGTGTGTGTGTGTGTACAGTATGTGCATACAGCTCAAGCTGCTCCTCCTCAGTGTGGTGATTCCTGAAGTGCTCTGGGGTGGTAAGTGTAGCGCAGTGCAGTGCAGTGGCCGGGTGCTGTGATGGGGTGCTGGTTGGGGCCGTATGGATCCGGGGCCTCCCCCACGCTCTCTCTCGCTCTCTCTCTCTCTCTCTCTCTCTCTCTCTCTCTCTCTCTCTCTGGGGGTCCTATTTCCTGTGGTCGCTCCGTTCAGCTGTCCCTCGAGTCAGTCAGTGTAAAATTATAGACATCGCATACTGAGGCCTCAGATGGTTCAGCCAAGGAAAAATGGCCTAGAGTGTGTACAGCGTGCGCATGTGATATGTATATGTGTGTGTGTGTGTGTGTGTGCGTGTGTGACGTGCGTGTGTGTGTTGTCATTGAGCCTGCTGTTCTAAGAAAACAGCACGACAAAAATCCGGCATGTGACATTTCTGATCGCCTTGAGAGTTTATTTATGCATTTCTGTGTGTGTGTGTGTGTGTGTGTGTGTGCGTTTTGTCTTTGATGTGAGTGAGTGAGTGAGTGAGTGTGTGGGTGTCTCCGAATGTTTTGTCATAGAGGCTGCTGGATTAGGACATTTTCAGTGGAAAAGGGTCGGTAAAAAGAGGCCAGCGAGGCACATTCCCAGATTGCCCTTTGATGATTCTCGGATGTATAAGGGCATTTCTTAAATAGGCACGGAACAGAACATGATGGATGTGCCGGGCCAAGCGACCCAGAGCCACCGAGTGAGTGAGTGACTTTGAGTGAGTTTCTGAAAATAACCAGACCAGAGGGAATACAGCAAGACAACATGCACTCGCTGCTCTCTCTCTCTCTCTCTCTCTCTCTCTCCCCCCCCCCCCCCCCCCCCCCTCTGTTGAGCAAGACAGAGATTAACTAAAACTAAAAAAACACTAAAACACATCACCCAGCCGCTCTGCTCGGGGAGAAAGGACGACAGACACCAATCACACGGTGCGTGAAAGACAAGATTGCCTATGTGTGTGAGTGTGTGTTTGTAAATCTCAAACATGAGCATTAACCTCTAGAGCATTTTACAGACAGTCCACGTCCTTGTCCACACACAGGCTCCCAGACCTCTTTAGGTCAGCCAATCCTTCCACTCAACCCCACACAAGCTATACAGTCCTGTAGCGCACCAACACCGGGCACCAACACCGGGCTCTGACGGGCTTCGCAGGGTGGGGGCAGGAGACGAGAGACCCAAACTAATGGATGCCGTTAGGCTGAGTGAACCCGAATTTGGATTTAGCCTGGCAGCTCTGGCTGGAAACCTGCACATCTATCTCCTCTGATCCCTGCCAGAACCTTTGGCTCCATCCAATCCAAAACTAGCTTATCCAAAAAGACACACTGGATCGTTGGTCTGATTGGTTGAAGGACTATCCAAGCCTACGGAGCCATTTGAAAGATGCCCATCGATCACAGTAGAAACAAAGCGCAGCCTTCCCATACTAATGTTCGGTCTTAAAAGATTGAGCTTAGTGTGGTGATGGCCAGACTAGGATGCCGTGAGCAGATGAGTCAAACAGAGGAGGACAGATCAGAGAGGAAGAGGAGTGGCGTGTGGCAACGGACGAGGAAGGAAACACCGAAGATAAATCAGTAGAGGGGTTGATGATGATGATGATGATGATGATGACAATGGTGGTGACGGAAAGAGTGTCTACAAATACAGCTGAGGGAAATGCTCTGTCTTTTCTCTGACACTATGGCATCCTCACCACATTGTATTGTTTACTCAAAGCCCTGATTGTGTTACACCCCTTATACAGGATGGGTGGTGTCAAAGACGTCCTCTGTGCGTGCGTGTGTGTGTGTGTGTGTGTGTGTGTGTGTGTGTGTGTGTCTGGAGAGAGCATTCCCAAACACACCAACACAGAGATTATACAAGATCTGTTCTCAGTAGCACTCAGCAGTCAGAGGAAGTCTACCCCTCTTTCCAAGCTAGTCAGGCAAAGGCCACTGGTTTCAGGTTGTCTCTTTTCTAGATGTGAGCCTGGCTTTTGTGCCTCGTGTCTGTCGAATAAAGACCTTCTCAGTAGGGAGCCTCATTCACTGACACTGAGAAAAACTGAAAATCAGATCTGTTCCAAAAGCTTTAATGATGTTATTTATAATAATAATAATAATAATAATAATAATAATAATACACTTGGCCTTAAGTCTGCACAATGCTGTGATAACTGAATTTGGAAGGGATGGAGCTCTTCTTTAAACTTCCTATTTCATTTATAATAGAGTGGTTGTCAGTTCATGGAAAGTTTCCTTGGATTCTGGAAATAAGAGTAAAACGCCGACAGTCCCCCCAGGGTAAACAATTTGATTTCAGACCCTACCCTCCCGGGCTCCCCTATCTCGTTTTACTCGAGCCAACTTTAACGAGCTTGCAGACCTTGATTTAACATCTTTAATGGTCTGCAACACACCGCACTCAATTAAGTATGTCTGGAGCGCAGCGTCAGTTCATATTTCTGTCAGCGCCCCAATGGAGCCACAGCACCAGACGAGCCTGACGAAAACCAGGAATGGTGTCTGTTCTTCAGGTTTACAACCGGCAAGACTTATAGCCCGGCTTTAGACTCCACACAGACATTTAGAGGGACATCTACTGAGAAAACTCAGACGGTCTTAAACCACTTTAGTCCACCTGTCAAGCTGCCAGCTATGCCCTCTCAGACTCGGCCTGCATGTTCTGCGGTCAGTGTAAACATTAGCGGTGGCCAATACTGGCTACTAATCAGTTAGTATCTCTTTTACATCTGTCATTACTGTTATACAGTACCGCGTCAACAACACGTATATAAACAAGTATTTGAACAGGTTGTGGCGGTAAAATATATTTGTATCAAAGGTACATCTTTTGATTCTAATCCAATACACTTCTGTGAATGGCCTCTGTGTCTGAGCTTAGAGAACTGTTGTGAATACACAGTGTTTTGTTTGGCCAATGGAAAAACACAATGGCCTCAGGCTGAGGAACAAGGTGCCGTTTGACTGACTCTTGAGCTCAAACGTCAACAACCTTTCGACAGAATCGTGGACTACACGAGTTGCTCAATAGCTGTTTATGAAGTGTGCGCCTGCCTCATTGGCAAGGCTGGAAACTGATCTGCAGATGTCTCAACTCATTTGTGTAGGAAAGGCAAGAGATGTTCAGCTTCACAGAAAGTTCACACTGAAACTAAACCCCCAAAACCAAAGTGTTTTGTTTGTTGTCAAGGCATAATCGTCACTTGTCCGTGATGAGTGGCTCTCTGTTTATCTGTGTGTCATTTTTTTTATTCTAATGTTGCCATGGTTATGGGCAAGGGTGTGTGTGCACATGTGTGTGGGGTGTGTGTGTGTGTGTGTGTTTAGGATTTGGGACGTGTTGGACGTGTCGTATCATCAAGCCTAGCATGAACGGATGTCTGAGAAAAACAATAACAGTGCTGTTAGTGAGAGAGATTGTGTGTGTGTGTGTGTGTGTGTGTGTGTGTGTGTGTGTTTCCAGTGAGTCACAGTGTTTTGGGGAAGATATGAGGGTGAAACTTACATCACAGGGTACTCGGAAAATTCTCAATCATGGAAAACCTGATTTTGCCTATTTGTCATTGTGAAGTATTGTGTGTGGATTTGATGTAAAAATCCATGATCAAATCCATTTTAAGATGAATCTGAAGCATAATCAAATGTGGGGAACTTGAAAGGGTCTGAAACCTGTCAAGAGTGCACTGTTTAGGTCCCCATGAAATCAGTTGATCTAGATCAGACTAGTGCTGTACCTGCCTGGGAGAATGTGAGGGCTGTGTGTGGGCACGCAAACATGCGCACACACACACACACACACACACACGCGCGCGCACACACGCGCACACACACACACACACACACACACACACACACACACACACACACACACACACACACACACACACACACACACACACACACACACACACACACACACACACACACACACACACACACACACACACACACACACACACACACATTGTCAGATCAAGCCAGATACTATTTTAAGAATCTGATCGTATCTGTGTCAGTTTCTACATAAATATCAACAGCAGGTTCCTGGCACACACAGACACACATATAGACAGATATACAATCACACACATGTATACCTAGGGTATGGCGCCCCTAAGGAAACAGTGTCATTTTCTCAACACCAAAAAACAGGTCCAATTTTTCCAAACACTCAAGCCAGCTGTATGGAGTTATCCAACAGCATGCACTCTCTCTCTAACACACGCGCACACACACACACACACACACACGCACACACACACACACACACACACACACACACACACACACACACACACACACACACACACACACACACACACACACACACACACACACACACACACACACACACACACACACACACACACACACACACACACAGAGAGAGTGAGTGATAAACATATTAGAGGCATGAGGATGGGCCAGATGTAACCAGCTGGAGAGCTCTCAGTCAAGCAGGGACATTGACATCTCCTTCACTCAGCAAGAGACAATTAAACTCAAGTGTCTTCGACTCAACCATCCGTCTTTGGCTGCATGTACACTGTCAAGCCTTGATGCACACCTCTGAGTTTTTTTTGCCAAAATCCGATTTTTGGACTGCCTGTTTACATCTACGTTTCAAAGTGGCCCATATCAGATATCTATGTTTACATGGTTCACTAATTTGCTTTGACACTTGTGACAACTCGAATGCGCACCAGAGGGATTTTGGTCACTAAAATGAAAGTCCCTCAGTCAAGAGAGAACTCGCACGCCAATGTTGCCAATGCAAATTCTAATCCAACAAGTTATGCAAAGTGCTACTACAGTGCAAGTGCAAAACGTTTTTAATCACATTCAGACCATCATTAGTGCACTCAACCACCCACCAGATGACACTGCAAATGCACAAAACAGCTTGCAATAGTAGGCTATTTCAGTGGCTAGCTTCCTTTAGTCTACAAAGTATCTTGAGAAGTCCGCAAAATAGACTGCTGGTTTTATTTTAAGGGAAAAGAGAGTGGAGAGTCCTTATTCCAGCTTTCCATCTCCGTTTTCATTTTTAATTTCACCGTTCTGCCAATTATGTGTAAAGTGCGTAAATGTGAAAAGTAAAACAATTTCATTTTTCAACGATGTGCAAGTGGAAAAAGATAAGGAATATCCAATCTGTCTGTTAGGCGGCAGTCACATTGGTACATATCCAATTCATTTCTGATTTCTGATAAGGCCTGAAAGGGATCTGAAAATATAGGTGCACGCACGCACACACACACACACACACACACACACACACACACACACACACACACACACACACACACACACACACACACACACACACACACACACACACACACACACACACACACACACGTGTGACTGACTGCATGTCTGCAGAACAAGTGCAGTCTGTTATTTTACCATCTTGTCTTTTGTTTTTAAACAACTTCTGACCGACTCCATTCAGGTTTCATGATCTCAGGCTCGGGATTCTCTCCCTCTCTTTTTCATTCTGTGTCCCATCTCTCCTTTTCTCTTTCATTCTGTGTTCCATCTTTCTCCTCTACCTAACATTTCATTCTCTTTCCCTCTTTTTCATCCTCTCCCTCTTTCCTTTTCTCTCCTTCTCTCCCTCGCTCCCTCTCTCTTTCCTTCTCTGTCCCATCTCTCCTCTCTCCCTCGCTCCCTCTCTCTCTCATCTCTCCTCTCTCCCTCCACCACCTAATTTGCATCTGTTCCACATCACCCTCATGTCCATGCAAATGTCCTGCAGGCCCAAGTCATCACGGTCATCCTGGAGCCTACGCAGCAACAATGGAAACTAGAGTGCCAGAGTGACGTGACAGGGAATAACAAACACTAGGTAATGTAATTCATAGCCACTAAAGGTGCAAGTGTGTGTGTGTTTATTGATGTGTTTGTGAGTCTGTGTGTGTGTGTGTGTGTGTGTGTGTGTGTGTGTGCATGCCCATGTGTATGTGTGTGTGTGTGTGAGTGTGAGTGTGAGTGTGTGTGTGTGTGTGTGTGAGTGTGAGTGTGTGTGTGTGTGTGTGTGTGTGTGTGTGTGTGTGTGTGTGTGTGTGTGCGTGTGTGTGTGTGTGTGCACGTGTGTGTATGTTTGTGATTCTGTTTGTGAGTCTGTGTGTGTACTGTGTGTGTGTGTGTGTGTGTGTGTGTGTGTGTGTGTGTGTGCGTGTGTGTGTGTGAGAATGAGTGCCCTGACCTGCCGTAGCCGTTCATGCATTCGCGGGAGGAGGACTCGAAGCCGTCCGGGTTCATGGAGGGCAGGATGTGCACCCGCGTGCTGTCCAGGAGGCGCGTCACCACGGGGTTGCTACGGTAACCCTTTGTCAGGTAGTCGATCAGCTGGAGCAACAGGACACGCCCCACCACCTACACACACACACACACACACAAAATAACAATTGTGTATTCATCACACCACATTCTGATTCATTTTCAAACTGTTCACGATTGGCCACTCTGCCAAAAAACAAATCTGGCAGCCTTTTAGCTAACCTGTAATCAATCAAACTGAAGCATTCAAACTATGTTTGTTGGCATATTGCTTAAATTGAAACATTGTGAGGGTGTTGAGTTTCATGTGCCCATAAAATTCCAAATAAACCTTTATGACATCTTAATTGGTTACCTTTCTTTTAATCCTCAACTTAGATCAGTGTGTGTGTGTGTGTGTGTGTGTGTGTGTGTGTGTGTTCTATACCACCCAAGTCAGGGACTGGAACAGTGAACTGTTCTGTTCATCTTCAGTCCTATTATTTTACAGTTCTATCTCCCCCCTGGCTGTGTTCACCAGGGAAAACAGACAAAGGTTCAACAACACTTCGGGTCTCCGTGACTGGAACATATATGAGTGTGTGTGTGTGTGTGTGTGTGTGTGTGTGTGTGTGTGTGTGTGTGTGTGTGTGTGTGTGTGTGAGTGCACAAGAGGAGTCCACTCCCATAATGATCCAAGGGTTCAAATTCCCAAAGACAAATAGATAATCTTTTATTTGGCGTGTCTCTATGTGTGTGTGTGTGTGTATGTGTGTGTGTGTGTGTGTGTGTGTGTGTGTGTGTACCTGTTTCCATGTATTGATTCATGTATTGATATGTGTGTGGCTATGTATTGATAACAATGCATTCCCACCCAGTCAGGTTCTTCACTCTCCACACACCCTTCTCCATGTGAAAGAGACCATTTGTGTAGTATGTCTGTGTGTGTGTGTGTGTGTGTGTGTGTGTGTGTGTGTGTGTCCTCTCCGGTGCTTCCTCTCCTGTCTCAGTGTGAAAGGCGTGATTAAAGCACACATGTCTGGGCTGGAGCACAGCTGGGCTTGAAGGCTGCGCTGCATGTCTCTTTCACAGCCCTCTCAATTCCTGCTGCTTACCCCGTCAACTCTGTGCTACTCAGCTACACCCAAGGGCAACACACACACGCACACACACACAGACACACACAAACTCCCCTCTCCATCACACACACCCCTCCCCATCACACACATAAACACACCCTAATACATACACATACACATACACACACAATCCCCTCTCCATCACACACATAAACACACCCTCATACACACACACACACACACACACAGACACAAACACACACACACCTACCCATCACACACATAAACACACCCTCATACAGACACACACACACACACACACTCACACAGTACCATAGAATGGCATGTGCTCACTAAAGTAGAGAAAGTCATTTAACCTCTCCCTCTTCAAACAGGTATCTATAGACACACTGTCCGTCACAGATGTTTTTTTATGGACAGCATACGGGGTTCCAGTGGGGTTCCTTCCGTTGCCTGTTGAATAGATGGAGTGTCAGCACTACTTGACCTGTGGCTTTGGTTCCCTGTAACACACCCAGCGGTCTCCAGAGTGGAAAATGAATGTTCCGGAGTGTACACACACTGTGTGCCGTTGCCTCTAGAAGGTAATAAGTAAACACGCGGGGAAGACACCCGGTATGTTGGCAGGTTAATGTATATTGCTGCGCCGCTGGATGCTGTTGGGCCATGTGTCTGAAAGGTGCCTTTGCACAAACAAATGAGTCAGTCAGTCTCGGGGTCACACAGACACACACACACACGGACACACACACGGACACACACGGACACACACGCACGCACACACACGCCACACACACACACACACACACACACACACACACAACACACACAACACACACACACATACACACACACACACACACACACACACACACACACACACACACACACACACACACAGAAAGAGAGAGAGAGAGAGAGGCACACTTTAGGTCTACCTTCTGTTTGGAGCAGTCGTGGCCAATGTAAACTCACACAAAAGCCATGGCGATTTGGTTTAATCTTCAGGATATCAGCTCTCAGAGAGCGAGCGGGAGAGAGTGTGTTTGGAAGGGGGGTTCTGAGATTCTTCGACTCCATCCAGACATTCTATCATCCTTCCCCCTGTGCATAATTGCCATTCATGGGGATGATGAGAGAATGGAAGAGTGCAGAAACAGCCCCAAGGGCTTGATCTTGTGTGGTAAGTGTGTTTGTGTGTGTGTGGGGGGAAGGTTAAGTCTCTGTGCGTGTGTGTGTGTGTGTGTGTGTGTGTGACTGTAATAAGCCAATTTTGCCCACAGCACTTCTGGTAGACTCAAAAGCAGCATGAAATTGCTGTGTGTGTGTGTGTGTCCGTGTGTGTTTATGTGAGTACTCAAAAGTCATTATAACTGGGTTATGCCTGTGTATGCCTGCCTGTATTCATAAGTGTGTTATGTCTGTATGTGTTTGTGTGCGTGTGCCCATATAGGTTTATGTGCATGCCTCTGTCTATTTGTGTGTGAGTGAGTGTGTGTCTGTGTGTGTGTGTGTGTGTGTGTGTGTGTGTGTGTGTGTCCGTGTCCATCCATCTGTGTGTGTGTGTGCAAGGGGATCTCCTCTCCACCCATGGCTGCTGAAAGCCACAGGCCTCTCTCCTGGATTTGGAGAGTTAACCCTTGCCTGTCCGCTTGCCTGCAGCCAAAGACCCTCCTGGCTGGGAGTCTATGGGGCAACCTGGACGAACCTGCCCAGCCCGGGTGCACTGACGGGGGGACGAGAGAGCGGCTCTGCCTCGGCCCTCTCTCCCCGGGAGGGAGATGATATAGGGGGTTCCCCACTCACCCCTGCCCTCCGCACATCACTCACCAGCGCCCCGGCGACAGTGCCGCCTGGAAACATGTGTGAACTTTGACCCCTCACACCTACAAGTGTTTACATTCCGCATCGTGCATCGAGATGGCGCTGCCAGAGCGCTGGCCCGTATCAGCATATGTGTGTGTGTGTGTGTGTGTGTGTGTGTGTGTGTGTGTGTGTGTTTAAGGTGACGCTTTACACCTGTGTCTTTCTCAGGCGCCTATAGGCCACATGGAAGTGCTCAGGGGCTGAGCTGAGCTGAGCTGTGACTATGACTGGTGTGTTTTCAGTCCTACACGCACACTACATCATCCTGCTGCTCAAGTGTTGAGGTGTTTGGCCGGGGGAACATGGCAGAAACTAACACACACACACACACACACACACACACACACAGATACAAACATACAAGCACCCACACACACACACACACACACGCGCCCCAATAGCAAGGTCTACACAACCCAAGTTGGTTGTCTGTCTGCAATTCTCATCATAATTCCATTAGTGAACCAACCATCTCTATGCGGGACATGGCTCAAGACTGAGTGATGCACCGAGGCTGAGAGAGTGTGTGTGTGTGTGTGTGTGTGTGAGAGAGAGAGAGAGAGAGAGAGAGAGAGAGAGAGAGAGAGAGAGAGAGAGAGGGCACAGGATACTTTTCATGATCAGTGTCCACGAGACTGAGTGCAGCTCACAATTGCGCCTTTATGTTGAAAACCCTACTTCAGCTACAGCGGCTCTCTATCTCCCCCTCCCTCTCTATGTATCTCTCTCTCCCCCTCTCTCTTTCGCTCTCCCCCTCTCCTTCTCTCTCTACTCCCTCTCTCTATCTCTCCCCCTCTCTCTCTATGTATCTCTCTTTCCCCCTCTCTCTTTCTCTCTATACCCCCTCTCTCTATCTCTCCCCTCTCTCTTTCTCTCCACCCCCTCTTTCTATCTCTCTCTCCCCCTCTCTACCCACTCTCTCTATCTTTCTCTCTCTACCCCTCTCTATTTCTCTCTCCCCCTCTCTTTCTCTCTCTACCCCCTCTATCTCTCTCTCCCTCTCTCTTTCTCTCTACCCCCTCTTTCTATCTCTCTCTCCCCCACTCTCTCTATCTTTCTCTCTCTACCCCTCTCTATCTCTCTCTCTCTCCCCCTTCTCTCTCTCTCCAGTATTTCCTTTTTCTCCAGACTCTCTCCATCTTCTGTGCCTTCACCCTTTGTTCTTTCTTTCTCTTGCTTGGACTTTCTCTTTCTCCCTCTCCACCCCTCTCGTCTTCTCTATACACTTCCCCCTCCAACACACACACACACACACACACACACACACACACACACACACACACGAGAGGGTCCATGCAGTGGCATAATTGGAGGCAGCTGTGAAAGTGGAGCTGGAAAAAAGTCGTCGTCTCCCGTGCCGCCACACTGCGCTGCCCGCGGTTGACCTTGACCCTTGACCCCCGGAGCGGCGCAGCTCCTCCTCTGCTCTCTCTAATCCACCTGCCGTGCTGCGGCTCCAAACCTTATATGGCCCTCCTTTCCTTCCTCTCCTCCGCACGCTCTCTCTCTCTATCCCTATTCTCTTCTCTCTCCCTCTTTTGCGGTTGCTCTCCTTTCTCCCTCTTTCTCTCTGACCCTCTTCTCTACCCCCTCTTGCAACCACTCTTCTGCTCTTTCATCTCTCCCTTTCTCTCTCATCCACTTCTGTCGTTTTTATTCTTCTCTTTCTCCATGTTTTCTACCACCCACTTCATGTCTTTTCTCGTGTGCTCTATTCCTCTGCTACCTCACTTACTCTCTCCCTCACTCTTTCTCTTATTCTCTCTTTCCACCTTCTACAGTAGGTCTCTATTTTTCCCGCTCTCTTTCTCTTCCCTCTCTCTTTCCGTCTTTACTTCTATTTCTCCCGCTTTCTTTTTCTTCACTCTCTTTCTGTCATTACCTCTATTTCTCCCCCTCTCTTCCTCTTCACTCTCTCTTTCCCTCTTTACCTCTATTTCTCCCCCTCTCTTTCTCTTCGCTCTCTCTTCCCTCTTGTCTCCGTCCGTGCCTCTTTGGAACAAATTCCCCTCCTGCTGGGTCTGAAGCTCTATTTATTTTTCTGCTTTTCTTATATTTCCTCATTCACTCGCTCATTCATCCATTCATTTTTGTCTTTCTTTTCACTGCACTGCTCCCTAGTCTGCGCCATTCACTGACTTCCAAAAGCACTGAAAGAGCCTCTTCTATCAGTCCCCTCTCCCCCCGTGTGTGTCTTTCAGAGTGAAGGTGGTGAGAAGAAGACTTTTAAGTGTCTTCCTTCGCCATCGCGGTTTCCGATTTCAAGTTTTTATGGAGGTAAGGCTGTGCGGATAAAGTTTCATAAGGGCTTCAGTGCTGTTTTTCAACCTCTAACCGCTAGATGTAAATTGATCACTTCAACTCGTTTGTTAGACTATATTAATGTTTATGCAATAGCATAGACAATGCGTTTATTCATTTTTTGACCGCCATAATACTTTTTAAATAGCAATATTATTAGTGTGTCTCACACTATGTAGTATTGTGTATCAGTAGGATTTTGGGATAAGACCCTCCCTCTATGGATAATAGATGAAAAAATAGTGGTGAAAAACATGGAACTCTTGAAAACAACACTGTCCTTCAGGATTCTGGGATGTGAAGCCACTGATGTGGCCAGTGGTTTCAACGGGACATGAGTTGGAGCAACTTGAAAAAGAACGTAGTGTCCGCCTCTTATTTACAACTTTGTTGAAAATTGCACACGAGCGTAACTCATAATTACGACGCTTCTGCTCAACACTCAAACACAAAAGAGTCCGGTTAGTGTCCCAGTGTGCCACTTCATCCCCAGGCCACAGCCTGTTCAAAACACACACACACACACACACACACACCCACACACGTCATATTCTCTTCCAGCTTGCTTCAGTGATCAAAGTGAAGCTCCTGTTCTTTCATGGCCTCAGCAAAAGAAAAGGATGGCCTTGGCGAAGCCTAAACACTCATTTGTCGAATAGCTGTTTTTCCAAAACAGCGTGCTTGATGTGGTGAAGGGAGTGATTTCGCAGGTGTTTTGGACGCACAAAAACGAGCTCTCCAGTCCCGGCCAGTCAGATGGTTGTGATTCATCAGTCGCTCGGCGAGGGCCGGCAGTCACACAGAGGAAGGAAAGCCTTGTCAAGGATGGACGGGTTTTCCTGTCGAATTAGTGAGAGTCGGCCACTGCAACGTTGGTGCCCTTGTGTCAACAAACTCCCCTCGCTCCCAGGCCCTTTTCACTCCCTCCCTAACATACCCACACACACACACACACACACACACACACACTCTCAAACTCACACACACATACACTCAAACTCACACACACATACACTCAAACTCACACACACATACGCTCAAATACACAAACACACACTTGCAAACACAGACAAAAACACTCACTCCCTTCCACACATACAGACACACACATACACAGCACACACACACACACACACACACACACACACACACACACACACACACCGACTCTCTCACACCCACACACTCCTACTCCCACTCTTTCTGTGCTAAGTCTCTCAGGCCCTCCTTTCAGGGCTGCTGCCCCCCTCTGTGCCTGTCCTGCATACCCTCTGAGTCGGGGCTCACCGTGTCACTGGAGGACACACACACACACACACACACACACACACACACACATACACACACACACACACACACACACACAGACAGATAGACGGCTGGACGGAGAGATGGACAGACGCTGGTCAAGAGCACGGTCTGCTTTGCACGGATGGACGCAGGAAGAGGCGTGGGGGGTGGGGGGACTCACAAAGAGGTCTGAATAGACGGTGGTGATGGTGGACAAGGTATTCATACACACTCACATACACACACATGCTCACTCACACACACACACACACACACACACACACACACACTTACAAACCCATACACACACACCACTACACTACACACCCAATGAAAGGAGGGTCACCCCTGCCCCTTCCACACACACACACACACACACACACACACACACACACACACACACACACACTCAGGTCACACTCTGCTGCCTCTCCAGAGTGGCCCTTGGGCCGGACACTGTAATGTCTTTGTGCTCGGCGGCCCCCCTTGTTCCCACAGGCTTCCCCAGTTACACCTCTCTGTGTCACCGTGTCCAGACGTATCTATTTAAGTGGCCGGACCGTCCTAGCCCCCCCCCCCCACCCCGCCATCTCTTCGGTTCCTTCGTCCAAATTTAGCAGCCATCAAAGGGGGAAATCGCCGGACACGCCAGGCTGAGCCGCCATTGTTCGGGCCGCCGCTGGGCAGTGTGCGGAATTTTGATTACTTCCTCTTGTCACTCCTCTGAAGCCCTGTCTGTCACGCCCTCCGGCTCATCAAAACACGGCTCGACTCTGGCTAGGTTGGGGTGCTTTTGGGTCTCCAGAAAATGATCAGTGAGGGCTGCATATTATGTGGACGATCTGTTTGTTTCGTTATTTTTTTAAACGTTGTCTGTTGTTCCATTTGTGTTTGTTTGTTTGTTTGATTCGGTTTGGTTTGAGCGAAGTGCAGTGTGTGGTGCGGGAGGGCAAACATACCTCGTTTCCATGCATGTTGCCGACATATTTGAACTCCGGAATCCCAACCTTGTGCTCTTTCGGAAACTTCCCCAGGACAAGGACCCAGAGATGTCTTCCTATAAAACACAGACAGATAAACAGGCACGCACACACACACACACACACACAGACACAGACACAGACACAGACACACACACACACACACAAAACTAAATACAAAATACAAAGAACCACAGTTTCCACAAATGAGTCACTGTGTTATTTGCAAATGAATTGAACGTCGACAAACCTCGCTAACACCACATCTTTTGTCACAGCTCTGTCTCCTTTATATTGCGCAGCGCCTCAATAAGACACTCAAATAATGTTTTGAACAACTCCACGCAGCACCTGGCAACCCAATCTCACGTCAGTGTGGGGCTCCCGTTGTGACAAACAAGTGACTGTGTGTGTGTGTGTGTGTGTGTGTTAGAGAGAGAGAGTGTGTGAGATTCTCTCGCTCTGCAAGCCTGAGCTTGCTGACTGGCAAGTGTCTCAGCTGTGCGAAATCCCCGATACACTGCTCTCTGGCCAAAAGAGGGAAACTGCTGTTGTGTGCAGAGTTACACACACAAACAAGTCAGAATGGAACAGAACATTAATTTGAAACCAAATCAGCTACCAGACACAGATAATTGAGCTGCTGGCCTGAAATGCTTTGGGTTTTTCCTCCACTCTCTTTCTGTCTCACTAAATGACTTTAATTCTCCAAATCTGATAGTCTAATAACATTTGTGGCAAGTCCATTACTTAGGGGCAAACAACGGATATTCACACACTAATCACATATTCATTAACCTAAATCCTATGGTCGCCTGACTTTAAACCACCCCCCCCCCCCCACCCCCAACCTTACCCCAACCCCCACCCGCATTCAACAAAAGCCTTTGTCATTTTTGTGAAAACACTTATGCACGTAATTTAATATGACGTTCTAGAACATCTTATCCCAGGAAATGTGTGAATCTCTTCATTTAAGAGGTGAACTCCTGCGTTTGACGAAAGCTCTGAATACAATAATATTAATAATAATAATAATTTATATAGTACTTTTTCTAAATGGTTACAAAGTGGTTTGATGGAGTGACTGTCAGGAGAGGAGGCTAATTGGTGCTTGGTGGCTTGGCAGGTGGTGTCCTGGATTAGCCTTCCTTAGCGGCCGCGCTCATGAGAAGCTAACCTTGCGCAGGACGACGGACGCACACTCAAGCTGATTAACGAGGGGCTTAACGGGGTTGGCGTCCGGAGGGCCGAGAGAGGAGAAGGAGAGAACGAAACTAGGAACACACACACACTCCTCACACACCCAGTGGTATAGAAAACACACACACACACACACACACACACATATACACACACTCCTCTTACCTCACCACCTCTCATTGTGTTTCAGTGTTTCGGCTGACTAATTAAAAACATTTGCAAATGGCTATGTAAGAGCGTATGGCATCTGTTTCAGCAGCCCAGAGTCAAGGCAGGCCAAGGCGATGGGATTTGTCGGGATTCCACTTCACCTGATTTAGTCGTCAAAATAAGACGAAAGAAAAAAAATCAATCTTTATTGTCTAGGTCTAGGAGAAGAGTTCAGCCCAGGTTTTTTTTTTTTTTAATCAGCTAAGTGGGCACAGATGCCTTAAGTGGAGACCGAAGACCACCCTCAATTTCCCCTTAGGAGGTCTGGCCTTCTCTCGGGAACACCACCAAGGTTAGCGATACACACACACACACACACACACACACACAGACAGACACTCACTGGGCACGGCCCAAAAAAGTACCGTTCCAGAGGTGTGTGTGTGTGTGTGTGTGTGTGTGTGTGTGTGTGTGTGTGTGCACGCCAGACCAGGCTTCCTTCAAACATCCGGGCCCAGCAAACAATGGCGCAGAGGGAGAAAGACAGCAGACAAAGAGACAGACAAGGAGCAAGAGAGAGAGAGAGAGCAGAGAGAGAGAGAGAGAAGGCAAAAGAGAGAAATAGAGGAAGAGAAAAGGAGCTGAATCAGAGAAGTGGAATCGGGGAAGGTGTGGGGATGCGGAGGGAGCGAGCTGGCAGGGCTGTGGGGTGCCCATCGTCAATGCCAGCTTTGTGCCACGGCTGAGTAGAGGCAGGAGGGGGAACCCGATCTGCTGGGAGTTGCAGTGGGAATGTCACTCGCTGGCAGCCGTGCCCGCCCGCCGCTCCTACGACGTTTCAATCAGCTCCGCTCGACCACGTGGCATCGGCCGAAGGGCTCAGGGGAGTGTGTGTGTGTGTGTGTGTGTGGGCATGTATGTGTATGCACTGCTGTATGAGTGTGTTTTTGTGTGTGTATGGACTGCTGTAGTGTGTGTGTGTGTGTGTGTGTGTGTGTGTGTGTGTGTGTGTGTGTGTGTGGCCATGTACGTGTATGCACTGCTGTATGAGTGTGTATTTGTGTGTGTTTATATGTGTGTTTGTGTGTGTGCGCATACATTGGTGTGCATGCTTTGTTCACGCCTGTTGTGTGTGTGTCTATTTGTGTGTGTCTGTGTGCACACGTGTGTGTATACGTTACAGTGAATGCCACTGTGGCTTTTACTGCATGATGGCTCGCATCCACCCGTGCAGTTCAAAATCAAACACTGTCCACAATGTGTCTGTCATATCAATCACCCGCCCACTCATGAATGCCAGCATTGTGCATAGTGTAGCATAGCATAGCATAGCATGGCAGAGCATTTCCCAGGTCTCCACGGTGGCTCTGGGAAAGTCTCAGGAAGGGCTGCAAAAGCCCGAAACGTTACTTAATAAAAAAATATATACTTTAGGAGCTCTACGGTGTGCAGATTTTTTACGTTGCCTTTGAGCTACAATTTTTTGTATCTCGCACCCGACAATTTTTTTACGGATGTGCGTGGTTATACTTTGTATTTTGTCCACTGTGGCCCTCTGTCGCTCTCTCTGCGCCGGACCGCGATGAATAGCATGCCTCTCTGCATTCAGCGCGGGCTAATTTCACTTTTAAATGACCGGCGCACTGTCCCCTCAGACGGTCTGACCTCTCGAGGGCAGCGCAGTGCTGGCTAAGCAAGCCTGTCATTGTCCACCAAGGAGACAGGGGGACATTTATGCCGAGCGAGGGACAAGTGCGGGGGAGGAGAGGAGAAGAGAGGAGAGGAGCGGAGGGGGGAGGGGGGGGTTGCGGTTCTGGATGCTCTTGTCCTGAGAGCGACCTGTCAGTTAGAGGCACTTAGACGCTCAGGTTGGGCCCGAGTTGCTGAAGAGCTGCCAGGCTTTTATTCCCGTCCCGTCCCGTCGGAGCGGGTTGTTATGGTGATGGCCATCTCTCATTGCACTAAAAAGCTGCCACGACCCCTAACCCCCCCCCCCCCCCCCCCCCCAACACACACACACACACACACACACACACACACACACACACCCTCCACCTTGCCTCTGCCTGCTGATATCCCAGATTTCATGCCTCTGCATCGATAAGGTCTTGAAACATCATTTTGCTTGCAGGAGATGCAGCGCTGTGCCAGAGATCCCTATCGACTGTTGTGTCTAAATGGAGGCGCGCTCGGCAAAATGTAACAAAATATGCGCAGGGTGGCGGTGTTTTCTTTCCCTCTCATCCACATCCACCTCACACATCAAAGCGAGTGCACCACCTCACGTCCCACGCCCTGGCCACCTCCACCGCCTCCTCCCCCTCCCCCTCCACCCCCCCACAGCAGTGACACTGATGGGGGCTTGCACTGCCGGTCAAGCGCCCACAGACTGGGGGACTTTACAAAGGCGGGCACCCGACTCATCCTGGCTGTGTTTCAGATTGCTCTGGGGCATGCAAGCCTCCAGTGTGTGTGTGCTTGTGTGTGAGTCCCTCTCTCTGTCTGTGTGTGTGTGTGTGTGTGTGTGTGTGTGTGTGTGTGTGTGTATGTGTGAGTCTGTGTCTGTGTGTGAGTGCGTGTGTGAGTCTGTTTGTGTGTGTGTGTGTGTGTGTGTTTGAGTCTGTTTGTGTGTGTGTGTGTGTGTGTGTGTGTGTGTGTGTGTGTGTGTGTGTGTGTGTGTGTGTGTGTGTGTGTGTGTGTGTGTGTGAGTCTGTTTGTGTGTGTGTGTGTGCGTGTGTGTGTGTGTGTGTGTGTGTGTGTGTGATTCCTGGAGCAGAACTGTTGGTGCATTGGTGGAGATGACGCTGCATTGCATGCATCTTAGGGGAAATATTTCCACCCTAGTCCTGCATTGCACTTTGGGGAATCCGGTAACGTCAGGCCATGTACTGTACTGTATGCATCCAAGTGTGTCCAAAACAAACCCAGTCTGTGTTTGATTAGGAAAACCACACATTCACACACATACACACACACACCATACACAGAGTACACTGTGCGAAAGGAATTTTCTTGGGGCTGCTGGTCTAGAGGTTTCATGGCACAGGGCTTAAATAGCTGCCCGAAATGTTTACTAGTGTGTTGCCACTGTGTCAAATCCAAATGTGTGGCAAATCTTGTGTCCATCTAATGATGATTAACTGCAACAACTGGTCATGGATTCAAATGGTGCTCTGTTCTATACAATAAAAGCATTTCCTTGGAGAGTGTGTGTGTGTGTGTGTGTGTGTGTGTGTGTGTGTGTGTGTGTGTGTGTGTGTGTGTGTGTGTGTGTGTGTGTGTGAGAGAGAGAGAAAGTGCTTATGTGTGCATGAGAGAGCGCTTGTGCGTGTGTGTGTGTGTGTGTGTGTGTGTGTGTGTATCATTGCTTTATGTTAATTCATCACACCATCAGCCGTGACCACACATCAAAGACTCCAGTTGTGAGACATCTGGAAACTGCGCTCTTTGTTTCATTCAACCATGGAGCTGCTTCCGTCTTTTTAACTAACCATATGCATCAACACGACTGAAGTGGCTAATGTATCAGCAATCTGATATGGTTACAGCTACATTACACTTTTTTCCCCTCAATCACTTTGGATTGGATCATCAATAACATTACCACAAAAGTAATTTCTCAACATTTCTTGAAACAACTTGTGCAAACTGCACCAGACAGATTATGTGCAAAAGCAAATACAGTATGTGCCATCAGAATAAAAAGTTGCTACAGTATGCCACTGATGAACAAGAGTAGTTTACTTTCTAAGCATTTTCTTATTCATATGCATAAGGCTGCAGTTTTTTTCAGTTTGCCATATATCAACAGTTCAATATCAATTTCAACAGTAAAAAGGCTGTAGCACATCAGACATGATAGACATCATTTACTGTTAATTTTTACAGTACTGCTTGTACTGCAGTTTGTTGCCAGTCCATATAATGTATTGTCATATAGAAAAAAAGACCAGAATGTTTTAAAGTACAGAAGTTCTTTGCCAAACTCGTAGGCCTATAAGAGAAATGGCAATTACATATGACAGATTTGAAAATAACGAATAAACTTTTTTGCATATAACAGCCTAAGTGAAGCAATGAACAAATGCCTATAAGTGTTTTGGGGGAAGGACTCAACAGAGCACCTGTATAATACATTTTGACCGACATGACATTAGCAAATGATGATGTAAAAAACAGCAGGCAATTGTACACAAGCCATTGCATGGATGTGTGAAAGCATTTACTGTTTGTTCAAAGAAACGAGAAAATCGCTTCAATTGTGTAATGATCAGATTATGTGGAGGCTGCAAAACTACAAGCTTGTAGTTTTGATTATTTCAATTCAGAGAAAAACTGTACTTTAAAGCAACAGATCAACTAAGTCAACATTATATATTTAAAGAAAAATTGATGAGTACCAAAGTCAATTAGTCAATCTTAAAAAGATGTAAAGGCAATGCAGCACCTGGTATTCCAATAAATTGTGTTTTTGCTAGGAGACACTTTCCATTGGTTTTAAACATATTGGTAACCCCTCAGCACTGTCAGTGTCCAGTACATTGGAAATTGACAAAGAGGATTTCTGCGCTGTCTCTCTTTAAATCATGAGAGGATTTGTCTGGGTGGGCGATCGTGGTATCCCAGTGAGTGGGACTTCCATCAGGGCCTGGTATGACATGGACCCCTGGACAGTACCCGCCCGCCTTCCCATTCTTTGAAACCCAAAACGGTACAGTTGGTTAGACCATCCGCTTACAAAAATAACTGTAGTTATATGGGACAATGCAGAATAGTTTCATGTCCAAAACACTGCATTTCTGAATGCAGTGCAGTGTAGTTGCAATACATTTTCCTGTCCTACACACTGCATTCCTGCATATGAACTGTAAAGAATTCCTCAAAAACAATTATTTTTTGTAAGGGTCTGATCTCTGGAAATGAGTGACATTAAGGTTGTGACCAGAGAGAAACATCAATGGCTTACTTAAGCCAACCACAGACTCCTGTTGCAAAAAAAAAAAAAAGTCTAAACCTGGCTGTCGGAAACTGTTATGGAAGTCTACAATATCCATGTGCTACAACCTCATATCGTTGTTGGTAGCCTACTTTTCTGTGCAGAATGTAGATTTAAGATACAATAATGACTTATCATTCCATTCATAAAAAAAAAGTGAGTTCATTCACAACTTGGGCCCTGGGCAAAATATTTTCTTGCTCAGAAAAGTTGTGCGCACTCACTATGTCAAACAAGTGTAGTTTAAAAGGTGGATGATTACTCTGAAGTCATCCAAATTCGACATGCCATGCCAGCAATGTCACACTTAACTGATTAATTAATTGACACAAGGCCCTTACCTTCCACGGATCTGCCGATGCTGTAGCGGTATGTGAAAGCCGGGTAGTTTCTGCTCACTTCTCTCAGGTACTTCTCTACCTCGGCTGAATTATGATAGCGGAACTCCAGCCCGTAACAAAGTGACAGTAAGGTCCAAAGGCACCAACTACATACGATGGGAGACGTCGTACTCGCCGATAACATCATCTTGGAGGCTAGCCGACCGAGGACAGAATAAAAGAGCACCATTAATTGAACGATTTGATAAGTATAGGCTACACTGTAGCCTAAATCTGATCACTGAATGCGTAAAATTACACTAGGCTACTAGGTAATACTTGAAATGAGTGTAGCAACCTAGCCCATGGGAGGTTATTTATCAGTCTGACTCTGAGCGATGAATTAGGCTACAAATTATTGAGGGCTTCATTGCACTTGTTTCGAGATCTGGGATTCTAGACCGATCTGGATCTGGATCAATTAGGTTTTTATAATATAGCCTAGCCCTATTTGTAGGCTATAACAACATCGCACATTGACTATTCAAATAAACCTGAAATTAATATCCATAAAATATCTAATTAAATTACACTGATGTAATTATATTGGCCTACTTAGCCTACCCACTGTTTATGTTTTTATGTAGGTTATTAGCAGAAAGTAGGCTTGGGCTAATTTAACTGAAATTAGCTGTAACAGAATGTACGACTAATGTGCCGAACAGGTTGTAAGTTTACCTACAGTACCAGTAGCCTACCTTGTTTGGAAAGTGCCAGCCGCGTGTCCCGGTGGAGGTATCCTCGGACGTTGACCACTGTTATTGCTGGGAAGGCACAACTGAAACGGTCAAATCTGCGACAGTGAATGACAAGCGAGTTCGTCCGGAGGTTGCCAAGCAGCTGGAAACAAGACTGTCGAGTGTCTGCAAATGATCGGTTCCATGGGTTGTATATAAACTTCTGTTCCTCTCATGCTGTTGCGTCCTGCCTATCTCCTTCAGTTCGTTATCGCGTTAAATGTTTGAGCTCAGTCGCGGGCCATCGGCGCAGTCGAGGCGGGGCTTCGACGTAAGTTTTTTTTTTTAGCCTACCACAAATTTACCAGAACATACTGTATGGACATATTTTAGGATTCCATTTGCGATATGAACAGCAGCAGGACGAGTTACTTGCTCTACTGTGCCATAAGATCTGTTAACTGATCCGCTCGCCAGTCCTGAATGAGCTCAGCAGTAGTGTCATAGGTGCAGTTAAGAGTTTGAGACAGGTCATGTCTTGTTCAAGTTAACATGCTTAGTGTTTGCAACATAGGTTGTCATCATCAGAATCAAATTCTGTCATTTTAAAGTGGCTAGCCAATATTCGTCTACATAGGGCATATCAAAAGGACATTGTTATAAAGGACAGGCTTATCAGATCTAAAATAAATATTGTGGTGTGGCCCTTCCCTGCTGAGCATCTCTCTCTCTCTTTCTCTCTTTGTCTCTATCTCTCTCTCTCTCTCTGTCTCTGTCTCTCAAGCAGCAGTTCGGCTACATTGAATTCACAATTTAATTCACAAAGGGGGTCTTTTCCAGGTTGGAGTGGCCCATCTTGTGAATGTTATCTACGGAAGGGATGTAATCTGTAGTCTCTCACAGTGTGTATAGGTTGCTGATATAGAGAGGGCTCTTTGTATGAAGCAAGACGTATCGCTGCTCTTTCCCGTAAGCCCCAGCACTATAAGTAGAACTCATTAAAGAATCATGTGAGCCTCTTTCTCCATGAAACACTGCAAGTGTGTCAGAGTGCCCCTCCACTTGGCCAAACTCCAAGGAGGGGTTCTCTCTCCTCCCTTTCTCAGAGAGGTTTTCTGTAAACCACAAAACCATATGAGTCAGTCAACCCCTCCTCCTGTCCAACTCTGGGACATACTGTATAGGGCAAGCTTCTTGAGGGAGATGAGTGATGGTTTCTCCCAGAACATCGGCCGACGTAGGTCACACAACACACCCTGCAGGTGAAGCGTGTTGTGTTGCTTTGGTAGCCTACTATTCATAGATAGATAGATAGTCTTTATTGTCCTATAAAGGATATTCGGTAACACTTCACACATTCCATTTCATAAAAGATAGCAGCATTTCATGATAACATCACAGTCTCATACATATAACATATCACACATCACATTTAGTGCAGTGATGGCTGAGGGTACAAAACTTTTCTTAAAGTGCGCTTTTTTCCAGTCCAGGGCTCTGTATCTGCGGCCAGATGGGAGTAGGGTGAAAAAACGGTTCAGGGGATGGTCAGGGTTGCTTGCCATGGTGCGGGCAAGGCGTGTGATGGCTGTGTCATTTGCATCAGTGAGGCTGGGGGTGGGAAGCTGTATTATCTTAGATGCTAAGTGTGAGACTTTAATGAGTTTGTTCTTGCTGGTGACATTTAGTATGGTGAAAAAACAGGGGGAACAGTAGAGTAGAAGGGGTTGGATGATGCTTTTGTAGAATAGCAGAAGGAGGTGGGGGGCAACAGACAGTGATCTCAGTTTGTGTATAACATACAGTCTCTGTTGTGCACGTTTCTGTGTGATGGTGACATGTTCATTGAAGTTAAGCTTATTGTGAAATGGTGAGACCAAGATATTTGAAGGAGCTGACCTGTTCAACTGGTTGGCCATTGATGGTGATGTGAGTGAGTCCAGGCCAGGGGGTGATTTTGATGCATGAATGACCAGTTCTTTTGTCTTGTCAATGTTGAGTTGGAGGTAGTTATCAGAGCACCACAGTGCAAAATCTGTGATTTCATCACCTCTTACGAAAACATTCAGGAAACCGAAAATAGAGTTAAATGTGGTTCAGTATTACACAATACTGTTGTTTCCCCGTTTGTGGCTGACGTTGATTGTGGTTGCTACTGTAAGTCATTTTGCATCTTGCCATTTTGGGATGGGAGGAAGTAAAGGGAGGCTGCCCCAAGACCTTTAAGACCCTTGCTACATTATGCAACATAGGACTGTGGCTTGACAGTGTGTGCGAGCTGATCCGATCTGCTGGGACGGGCTCTCCACAGTTAGTTTTTACCGAGATAGAATAACAGCAATATTGTGGTATGTGTGTGTGTGTGTGTGTGTGTGTGTGTGTGTGTGTGTGTGTGTGTGTGTGTGTGTGTGTGTGTGTGTGTGTGTGTGTGATGTTAAAGATGGTGTGTGAACCATGTCCTAATCTGTAAAACAATAAGTGATTCTTTGTTTTACATTTTCCTAGCAATTATGTCTAATCATTCTTTAGGGCTTGCGTAAACATGTATGTGTGTGTGTGTGTGTGTGTGTGTGTGTGTGTGTGTGTCAGGTCTGAACTGATGGGCTTGTGTGAGATTTTCACGGGGGAAGTGAGCAGGGAGTGTCCCCTTTGGCTGATATATGATCTCTCTCCCTCACACACACACACACACACACACACACACACACACAGACACACACACACACACACACACACACACACACACACACACATACACACACACACACACACACACACACCTAGAGTACCTCTCCTTTACTCCTACATGATCACACCCAGGATGAAAAATGTTGCATCCCACTCAAATCACAAAGACAGAGTGCACGAGCAGTGCCTTTACCATAGACCCTGCATGCGTTCTCAGCCAAGTTAAAGTTAAAAAGAGATCTCAGTCTGCTGAATGGCTCATGCTCTCCTGACCTCATGGCCTTTTCTTCCTGTCTTGTGGTTTTCTCCAGAGTCAGTTCTCATGGCCCCTGGATCTCCAGGGTGAACACCTGGATAACTAGACAGTAGCCAGCTGTCAAACAGACCTGGATCCGATCTGGGGTGGATCTGTCAGCACCATGCCAGATCCAGGCGGGATCTGGCCCAGATGTGATCCAGTCAGATGGTCCTATAGGCTCGACGTCCCAGATATTACAGATTTTGACTGTAAAAACTGTGATGGACAGTGCTCAGTCAAATGTGAAGTCGCTGACAGGAACTGAAAAATGGCAAAAATGTATCCAAATATGGTGAATTCTCAAAGGATCTGGCCCATGCTCTCTCTACTATGCATCCTTTGGCTTCGATTTAGCCAACATGGCCGACACATTTTGGCTGCATTTCTGCAGAGTGAGTATTGCACAACCCCATGCTGTATGATCAGACAGCTGTTTCAGTTCTCCATGCACTGCTCGGCTAGAGAGGACCTGCAGGCACCTCAGGGTGTTGTCAGTGATTTCCTACCACTGATCTCAAATGATCTCTGTATTGAGCAACCAAATATTCTTCTGCACTAATAAACAATGGCCCAATCTTATTTCAGACAGTGCCTTGCTGTTGGAGTCACTTCTGTGTCCGGCCATATGGATTTACACTCAACATTCACTATCTCCTTAAGGATATAATTGAAAAAAAAAAAAATCTATATTACTGATATTCATTTCTAATGACATACCCTCATCATTTATCCTATAATGAAAAAACTTTGCCCAGACCGACCACATTTTTCTAGAGAACTTATAGGGTATCCCATAAACACCACGCCCATGACTATGGCTGCCACTGTGGTGTCAGTTGTGGAGTAAGATGCCTGATGCCTTGATCAATCCAGTGGTTTTTGAGATCAGTGACGTTCTCCTCCTTTGGTCCTTTCTGCTCTTGATGTTCTCCCGGTACAGGTGGCTCGGCTCCAGACCTGCTCAGCATGTGGCTGGAAAGACACCGGCCTCTGAGCACATTACATTACATTATATTACATTGCATTTGCCTGACGGTTTTTAACCAAAGGGACTTACAAAATGGTAAAAACATTTAAGCTTTTAAGAGCAATTCTAACAACAAATTCAAAACCACAGTAAGTGCATCAATGACCACACAAATCTTTACACTTCCAACTGAGGTGTTTATCGGAACACTTTTGACCAAAGTGACTCACACATTCATTAGATAAAAACAAAAATGAAGTGAAAACAATAATGACGATACTAGGCGATAAGCCATATCATTGCTCTAACACATTAACACAAGAGTCTACGTACAGTATGCTACTCATTTTTATTAACAAAGAGGTTACAGAAGAATGTTTTCATTGACATGTTTGACGATATTGTTTTCTACTTCTATCTATTAATCAAGCGTTATTAGTTCTACAACATTTGATCAGTGAAAGACCAGGTAGTTGGTGCATTCCATTCTGAGAGGACATAGGTTGCCATCTAGAGGTAAATACATTAACTGCATTCATGTATATTACCTGTCTTGACTCTTGTGCATTTAATGTAATGTATTTAGTGTGTATTTCCTTGACAATATTGATTATTTCCTGATAGGCTCTTGGGTAAACATATACTGTATGAAGGAAATTAATATGTCATTGGTCTTTGCATCACATGGGTTATAAGGTTTGTGAGGAGGTGAAACGTTGAAGAGATTAACCTCTTTCACCTGTATGGCCGAGTCATTCTTGCAATAGCAGTGCCATAGCCAAAATCTACAATGTCCTTATCAACACATTATCTGAAGGACTTTCATTAATAGGCCTACTATTTTTGTGGAATATCTTCAAAATCTGATTTTACCGCAGAAACACTTCTCCTACTACTCCTGTAGTCTATTTTCTTATTTTCTGGTTTCAAGTCTGTGTCAATACTTTAACTTTAACTTTAAACCATATTGGCTAGGCCTATGTGACATCTTCTGCAAAATAAAAATGTATTACATGTATTATTATTATTATTACTATTATTATCATCATCAATATTATTATTAATAGTATTATGTTATCCTATTATTATTATTATTATTATTATCATCAATATTATGTTGTTTGGGATTTTTTTGTCATGTGTAACCCCCTTATAGGCTATAGAGTTTAATGTTGCCTTTTTATTTATTCATTTTTCATTGTTTTATTAGGCCTATCATTATTAATTCTTTTATTTATCACATTTCATTTTCATTATTTTTCTTATTAAGCCTATAGATCATGTAATTATTTTTTAATGTATTAACTTATATTCACTTGCTATTGTATGTAGCCTATTTTATTATTATTTTACCATTTTTTAATGTTTATCTATTTTATCTTATTGTTTGGTCATCTTATACTTAGGCTACTGTGTTATTCTCTTTCTTTTGGGGTACATTGGGTCTGTGCTTGTCACATGAAATGTGACTTGTTTGTCTGTATCCCATGGAACTCTTAAATCCTTTGATCATTTCATTAGTGGATTTAAATCATTACAAGTTGAGTTCTAGAATTACAAGTTGAGTTCTAGAATGCTCCATCATTAGAATGTTGGTTAAAGTAGAATCCTGAGGTAAAACCCTATCATTTGGACCTTGTACACCAGAGATAACACTGAGAGAGAGCTTTCTGCTGGCGATTTTACACTTATTCATTGATCCACTTATTTCAACTGCTTGATATCGGTAATCCTGCCAAGGACACAGAAGGAGTATAATTTCTATTCTGTTACACTTGCTGAGGATGGAAGTCAGAGGCGAAGTCACAGGCGAGGTGAGAGGGGAGAGAGGTTGCTTCATGGGAGCCATGAGAGCCCTCATGAACACCATCCGAAACCGGCTCAAACCAAAGAGAGCACGACAGAGAACAAAGAACCACCGAATCTGTCAAAACTCTGCCATGACCCTGATGAAGTCGGCAAAAGAGAGAAAACTCAAGAAGCAGCAGCTGCTGTCTTCTGGGCTGAACATCAAGCCGAGCAAGCCCAACCCTTTGGCTAAAGGCACACCTAACAGCACTGCTCAGAGAGGGATGCAGAAGCAAACTGAAACTCCTGGAGAAGTCCAGGAAAGACTGAAATCTTCTCTGCAGGCTTTTAGAGAGAGGCGCAAGCCACGCTGGGTGGTTCAGACCAGAGTGGAATTCCCGCCTGCTGAACTATTGAGTGAGGCCAAGGAAAACGTGGAGAACACTCAGGCTGGAGAGGATCTCCAGTCTGGTGAACCAGCAAGTAAGAATGCAAATAACAGAAGTTATGCTATGACTTCAGCTAGTGTATATCCCCAGTTCACCTGTGGGAATAATAGACCATAACCAGATCATTCATGGCTACAGTTAACCTTTTCAAACCTTTCCTAACAGGCTGGGTCATGGCTTATGGCCAGATGTGGCAGAAGATGACCGAACAAGATGGTCCTGTCCCCTGCAGCATGCCCATCACATACTGTAAGTAAATGTTGTTATTGCAAGTACAATAGTGATGATTTCTAGATGTCTTTGACTAAAGGATCTTTTACAGTGGAGATCTTCAATGTACAGGAAACTGACACTTTGAACATCTGCCATGCATTGTGATGATTTGTACAGACACTGACATTAATAATATCATATATTCATAATAATATGACAAAATGTGTGAATGTTGTATATCAGCATCTGTCTGACTCAAGTGTTGTTGTTGTTGGTATTGTTGTTGCTGATGATGTTGTTGTTGTCGTCACAGCTGACCCTGGCTCCAGTTCCCCTGTCCCACTTGAATGGACTCTTGACCACCTGATGGAGAATCTGAGTTCATCAGCAAACAAGGAAGGGGGAGAGCAAGGTATAATATTTGCTTGAACTAGGAAATGATCATTGAAACAGCTTTAGTCACAGTAAACCTAAACTAACCGTTGTCAAATATCAACATGGTTAGGTGGCAAATCATAGCATTAATCAGCGTAGCCACCATAGCAAAAACATACCACAATCATAAAACTAATTGAAAATGATCATCAGAATCAGCAAGTGAGGCCAGAGACATGGAGGAGACTCAGGCCGGAGACCATCTTCAGTCTGATGAACCAGCAAGTAAGAACACAAACCTCACACACCTCAATGTTAACATTTGATCTTTTATGGGAATGCCATATTGTCTTTTGGGCCCCCACTGTCTACTACAATGCAGTGCTAGGGTTAAGCAAGGGTTAGGGTTAGGGTTAGGGTTAGGGTTAGGCATGGCAGCGCTGCCTTGAAGTCGACAGTGGGAGCCCAAAAGACCATCAAGCGAACAGCACTGTAGTTCATAAAGTGATAATTCATGCCCACAATGACCTTTTCAAACCTTTCCTAACTTTTCAGGCTGGGTTGTGGCTTATGGCCAGATGTGGCTGGAGATGACCGAACAAGATGGTTCTGTCCCTTGCAGCATGCCCATCATGTACTGTAAGTACAAGTTGTTATTGCGAGTACAGTGGTGACCACTTTGATCACCTACCATTGTGATGATTTGTGCTTAAATTGTGTACACAGACACTGACAGTAGCCACCATAGCAAAAACATATCATAAAACCAACAGAAAATAATTCAAATAATCATTATCAGATTCAGAGAGTGAGGTCACAGACATGGAGGAGACTCCAGCTGACGAGGATCTTCAGTCTGATGAACCAGCAAGTAAGAACACAAACAGCAAAGACTTCAAACTGCTAACTTGCCATACTTTACCTTTTATGAACACTATGGACCAAGGACTGATATCTTATGCCCACACCTGACTTTTTTCAAACCTTTTCTTACAGGCTGGGTCATGGCTTATGGCCAGATGTGGCAGAAGATGACCGAACAAGATGCTTCTGTCCCCTGCAGCATGCCCATCATGCACTGTAAGTACAAGTTGTTACTGCAAGTACAATAGTGATGATTTATAGATGTCTTGGACTAAATGCTCATGTAGTGGAGATCTTCAACGTGTAGGAGAAACCTCAATCAATGTCCAAGAAACTGACACTTATCAAAGTGCCATCTGCCATTGAGATGATTTGTGCTGAAATTCTGTACACTGACAGTAGCCACCATAGCAAAAACATATCACAATCATAAAACCAACAGAAAATAATTCAAATAATCATTATCAGATTCAGCAAGTGAGGTCACAGACATGGAGGAGACTCCAGCTGACGAGGATCTTCAGTGTGACGAACCAGCAAGTAAGAACACAAACAGCATAGACTTCAAACTGCTAACTTACCATACTTTACCTTTTATGAACACCATGGACCAAGGACTGTCATCTTATGCCCACAGCTGACTTTTTTCAAACCTTTTCTTACAGGCTGGGTCATGGCTTATGGCCAGATGTGGCAGGAGATGACCGAACAAGATGCTTCTGTCCCCTGCAGCATGCCCATCATGTACTGTAAGTAAATGTTGTTATTGCGAGTACAATTCTAGTGTTCACTTAATCTATGTGTAGGAAACTGCCACTGTGATAATCAGAATTATATATTTTTTCCCAATGATCTTTTTATTCATTTTTTTTTTTTCAACATCTCATACCTTAATATTCCAGGATGCCTGGGCGCTCTGACTAGGGATGAGTGGGTATAGCGTGGTGTGCAGGACAATCGTCACTGTGGACAGCCAGGAAACTGGCTACATCTGCTAACTACCCTTCAGCTGCTGCCCTTCAATTAAACTACAATGTATTACATTATCATTGCATTATAACCATCGCTGTTTTTACAGTTATTGCTTCTTTAAAATTCTACATCAAATAAATTATTTTGCATACTTAAAAGGATGAAACTGTCTTTAAGTGTGTGAAGGTGTGTGTGTGTGTGTGTGTGTGTGTGTATGTGTGTGGGTGTGTGTGTGTGGGGGGTGGGGGGGGGGTGGTGCGTGCGTGCGTGCGTGTGTGTGTGTGTGTGTGTGTGTGTGTGTGTGTGTGTGACTGTTTGAATGTGTTCAAATTAGTTTAAATGTTTTCTTTTTATACTTGTACGAGTATCACACTAAAGAATACAGCTGCCAATGTGTTCCTCTATTGTCACAGCAGGGATACTTGACCAGTGGATGGCAGTATAAATCTGATAAAGTGCATTTGCTATGCAAACAGATACCTCAGTGGACCTTGTTACAACATTATACCAGTTACATAGGCTACTTCTGTAATCCCCCCCAATGCACTTATTACACTCATTGATGCACTTAGTGTGTTTTTATTATTTTTTATTGTTGTTAGGATTGCTCCTAAAACTTTAAATGTTTTTACCATGTTGTAAGTCGCTTTGATTAAAATGTGTCAGACAGATGTAATGTAATGTAATGTAATGTAATGTAATGTAATGTATAGAAGTCTATAGTGGAATTTGATGGAGTGGGTGAAGAGGTTTCTATTAGCCTGGAAAATACAGACCCAAATCTAGAAAGATTTAGGGTCTGGCTATGAGTAATAAAAATGGTGCAACTTGAGGGGCGGCACCAAGCATACAATTGGATAACACTGCGACCAATGTTTAGTGACTGATTGCGGACATCGGCGCAATTGGATAACACTGCGACCAATGTTTAGTGACTGATTCCGGACATCGGTGCAATTGATATAGGCGGGCCTCTGGCCCGCCTATATCAGATACACCAATGATACACCAATGTGTGGCAGCTCGGCTCCAAGGGCATGGGCACTGAGCAATTACTGATTGCCAGAGTGACTCGCTGAGCAAATTCAAATTGCACTCTCGCGAGAAGTTTCTATGGTTATAGCCAATCAGAATGAGTAGAGAGGGGTTTTCCTCAGTCTCACAACACCTGTAACAGCACAGTGTCAGCCGGTGCTTTCATCAATTGACAGTTCCCACTAATCTCACATAACCTCAGACTGTTTCATGTAAACAAGCAGGGTATGATTCCTTGAAAGTGAGAAGAAGAGACGTCTCTCTTCTCAACCACAGACAGTGTCTTTGTACAATGGCATGCAACTGCATATATCAGCTGCTTAGATTACTTTGTGTGTGTGTGTGTGTGTGTTTGTACTGTGTGTGTGTGTGTGTGTGTGTGTGTGTGTGTGTTAGAGTGAGAGAGTGTGTGTGTGTGTGTGTGTGTGTGTGTGTGTGTGTGTGTGTGTGTGTGTGTGTGTGTGTGTGTGTATTTGAGTAAGTGCAAATGTGCCAGTGTGTCAGTCGGTTGCCTGCTGTGCCCACTGTTTCCTGAACCGTAATACTGTAGATTTCCACCTCTCAATTCACTCCATATGCACCACAAGCAAGTCAGTCAAGTCAATAATTCTCTTATTTAAGCTTTATTTAGTCATAGACTTCAAACAGTTCTGTAAGTAATTATGGCCTACAGTAGAGAACATTATCAAAAATAAAATAAATAGAAAAATAAATAATTTCTCTGACATAAAATACATTTTATTTTGTGCATATTTAAATAATATAAATACATATAAATAGAAACACCATGTATATACAGTAAACTTATTTTCATTCATAATAAATGCATCCCCTTCATGACCTTGGTTTGATTTATCACAGTTTGATCTGCCGTTTACGCCGGTGAGTGCAGTTGACTTGGCTTTTGTCCCCGAGACAAGAAGCCTGGTTGTAGACGCTCTTCAGCTCGTAAATGGCTTTGCGTTGGACTACCTCGTCATTTGTCTGGGAAGGTAAAAAAGAAACAAACATGCCATGTCAATCTTGTGTAGCAATTTTGGTACCAAAAACTTCCCTTTTTTCCCCAAAAAATCTACATTTTTCCCCCCAAGACATCCTGTTTTTCACGAGCTGAGCTGTAATATTGTAGCAGCTGTGTCATATTAGTTTTGCATATATATTATACCATATACGGCAGTTGTAGGGCAATGGAAGATTCAACCCTATCATTACACTATCAGCCACAGGTCCAGCATATCAAAGTAAAATGTAATGACAACATATCCCATGTCTGCAGACTGGTCAAGCCTCTGCTTGCATTGTGTTCTCCAGCATACTTAGATCTACCCCTCTGCACCAATGTTGATATAAGTGGGACTATGCCTATTGCGGGAGTGTGGTCGATCGAAAATGGATATGTTTTGTTGCTTACATTGATGGTTTGCAGCTCCTTGAGGGCCTCCAACTGTTTCTGTGTTTCTTTAAAGTACATTGTACTCAGTTCCTCCATTTTGACTTTCAGGTAGTCCACGTCATCCCTCTCCTCCTTGGCCTGCATCTTGTCCCGTATATTGGTGAGAATGTTGATGTAAACGTTCAGCGTTTCACCAGCCAGAAGCATCTGCATCTGTTTCAAAAAAAGAAAGTGTTTGTGTTTATATCCTCAGTATTGTAATGTGACTAGTGGTGCTTAATGGATGAATGGATCAATGAACCAATTAGTCAATTAATCAATTAGTGAATAGTTCAGATGAATGAATGGCTTACCTGACTTGAGTTATCCTGGTGTCTGAACAGAGCACCACCAGAGAGGCTACCTTTGTTGGCCTGTGTTGGAAAAGAGTTTGGGGGTTAAAGTTGCATCAAATTAGAAGGCACTTCAATGACAGTCAGTCCAGTCCCTATACCAGTGTTTTCATTGGGAATGATGACAACATCTATCCAAATCCCTTGTCTTTGGCTTTGAGGAGAAACAATCTCTCTCTCACATGAAAGCCAACATCTCTTTGTGTGTGGTTCTCCTTGCCCCCGCCATCTTTTGAATCTCTAGCTGGGATCATGGCCTGTTTTTGAGCTGCATGACAACCACATGTCACGCATTAGGCTGGTCTGCGCCAGGCTGTGCAACCAGTCCAATGCAACACCTACTGTAGCTCTCAGACAGAGCAGCAAGCCGCCTCATCACAGCACAGTCAGTTTGGAGATGAATTATTAACAGCAGACAGAGAGTGGGAGGTAGGTTTGTTCCATTTGTTTACACGTATACACAATTCTGATGAATTAGGCCAGAAGCTATGCGTCATTTGAGAGACAAAAACAAGCAGATGTCTGTGCACAGCGATGACACGCTGTTCACTTCACAAGCCTCACTTCTAGTGAAGGTTCACCTACAAACCTCAGAGACCAATGCTATGCCCCCCCCACGGCCCTAACCGGTGAATCATAACAACATCTCAAACTAGTCAAACCTAGCTCTAGCGATGATACTTACAAAGACTTTGTTCAGGCTGCTGTATTTTGTTGCCATCTCTTTGGGGAAGTAGGGCTTGTGGCCCATAACCTCTCCTGCCATCAGACAGATCACTGCCCAGATCAGTGCCTGCTTTAGGTGATGCGCTACGGTCGCCATTGTATCCCGTTGGTCTCGCTGGTGTGTTAAACTCCCTTAAGTCAGTCGTTAGCGCTCAATCAAACGTCTCTGCTCGACCGACCCGCCCTGTGCTCTTACGAGACTCGCTGTCACTGACTGATGCTCTGACCCACAGGTGGTATTTATATGTAGGAGAAACTGAAAGGGAGAGAGTGAAGGGGCGTGAGATGTGTTAACCTGCGGAGTTGAGATAGGTGTGAACTCTGTGGGTTACTCTGAGCGCAGTGAGTTTCCCTTGAATTAAAAAAGTGCCATGCTGACGTTCAGAGGTGCCACTGCTGCACGCAGTTGACCTCAGACTTCAGTGTGGTCTGGAGGGGAGATTCTGGTGGATGGATGAACTGACTTCTGTACCACCCACAATTACACGTAATCATTTAGCAGACGCTATCAATTTATTTATTTATGAATGAATTAATATATTTTATTATTGCAACCTTTATCGTGTTCAAATAGTAGTACTTTTTTCTAATTGAATCAAGTAAGGTAAGCATATACTAGGGGGAAAAGGAAAAGACGATTTGTCACATTAACTAAACCACAAAACATGAATTAAAAAACTTTTTTCTATCAAACACAATATTATGTTGAACTGACATATTTTGCCACAGCAATGAATTCATCCAACAGAATCATGTCAGATCCATGTGAAACACCTAAATACTGACCAGTAAGGCAAAGGAGCACATTGGTGTTACCATTTCATCGTGTTCCCATGAACCTTTCCAAGAACACTGAGATAATCATGCAGCTAACCGTGTTGGCAAACGTTTTCACATGAATTTCTAAAAGAAGTCTTATGCTTAGATTATGCTTATCACAGCATGAATCAGTAAACCTAGACATTTCATTCATGTACATGATAAAATCAAGTAAATCCAGTATTTTTTTTTTCAGTGCAGACACATACACACCACCAATTGCAGCAGCAGTTTGAGGCCTTCAGATACTTGATGTTGTCTTGCAGCCATGCAGCGCAAAGAGGAAATGGTGGTTAGCATCGTTCAGCTTTCTGGTAATGCTGGGCAACTAAATTTTTTTTTCTGCAGTATCGAAAGTAGCACATTTTTGCATCCTGGGTGACATCATTGCAGAGTCTTGAGTCTGCATGCAAAGAAAATCCCAGCTAAGAATTTTCTTTATGATGTTTGAAATGGGAATTTTTTGCTTCGATGATTTCAACTGAACTAATAGCTGACAGTAAAAGCATTTCATTCAAGGAATGTATCTTACCTGGACCCTCATCTTTTCAAGGCCAAGGTCAACTTTAGACCCTTTCCTTCCTAAGAGGGATGTGCTGTCTAGTATGCTTTTTTTAAAAAAACATAGAACCATAGAATGCCAATCCAGAAGAACAGAGACTGACACAGAGATCTTGATTTTGAAAGGTAAGCTCCCTGCCACACTGCAGAACCCTGATTTTGAAAGGTAAGCTCCCTGCCACGTACACTGCAGAACCCTGGGGATGCCAAAGAGCGCGAAGAAAAGGAAAGGATGCAGACAGATCTTATATGCTAGCGCAACACAGACAGTAATAGGGACACATGCATTAAATAGCATTAAGAGAACAAAGGCATTTATGGCATATCAAACATCAGACTAAATAATTACAGTTATCAATTGTAACATTAAACACAAAAGGGAGGTAAAACTACCTTAATAATTGCCCAAGGCATTTGTGTCAGCTTGGGTTGGGTTCCTATTTGGTAAAAATGAAACTTAAGGACACACTATTTCACGGTGCATGCACAGTGCACACTGCATGATTAGTGGGACAGACTCTAATCTGATATCTAACCTGATATAAAATATCAGATATAAAACCTGATATCTATTGGCTGTCTGTCCACCTTTCAAAATGTCTACCTCCTCCAACATACTCCTACACTATAAATGGCCGCGTTTCCCATATTCGTTAAGAAGCTCTTAAGTGCTGAACTTCTTAGGAGCACTCTAAAAATGTTCTAAGAACGCTCCTAAGAAGTTCTTATAGCTCTTGAGAGCTTCTTAACGAATCTGGGAAACGTTGCCAATGCTCTTGGAAACTCTTCAGAGTATGGTAGATGGAATGCTTGTCTTTTATTAAACAGGTTAAAAAGAGCCTTTTTTTTAACGTGTGCCCAATTGAATTTGTGAACGCAAAAGTCAGAGCCATATAGATACATGTTTGTGATCTGCAGTGTGTGTATGTGTGTCAACAAAGTTTACACAAAGTTAGCTTGAGGCGTACATACACCACAGTGAGCAATTACTGTACCATATAAGGCTCACAGGCCACAGAGAGACCGACAGAGAGAAAGACGAGAGTAGAGAAACATTATTTTGAGGTTTCCTTTCATGTGTGTGTTTGCTGAGGCAACAGACACTGTCGCTCTCTCTCACTCAGCCTGACTCAGGGGAAGATGTGCATGCCTTTTTAAACACAGGATGACTACCTAAAATTATAGTTATACAATAATAACAATACTTACAATAATAACAATAGTAATTCATAGTGTTATATTAGTCATTATAATCAGTTACACCCAAGAAAAGAAACTCTTTCATCCTGTCTATCTTTTATCCTCTTTAGCTCTTTTATAAATGCCCTCATAATCAAACTCATTTTGTTGCCTGAAGACTGTAATCCGAGCACATACTTGATTCACCCAAAAATATTCTCAACAGTTATGCCTCACTAAAATCAAGCACAAACTCAGACAGCCGCTTACTCAAGTCCAGAACCGATTCAATCTTTCCATCCCAAAACTAGATAACATCAGGAGCTTGACATCCCAGATAGGCTAACAGGCTCATTGTCACTTGATTAGGCTATATAAAGTGAAAGCAACACAGCACAACACAACTGCACAACCATGCCCCTGAGCTAGTGCATATGTTCAGATAGACTGAAATTACACAGATGCAGCATAACATATTTTGCCTGTATGGTTGTAGGATAGAAGATATTGAAATCCTTAGAAGATATTAAAGTTTGGAATCATGTTACAGCTAATGATATATTACAGATTATATATTTTTATACAAGTTTATTCACTTTATAAATTTACACTTTAGGATACTGTTTTTTTCTTGCCATGCTTTTTTCCCCCACCTTTCAGTCTTCTGGCCTTCTCCATGAAACAGCAATTGATTTTGGATTGGTTACAATAGAATGCCCTTGAGACAGAAAATCCAACCACAACACCTATGTAAAGACCCCACTCAAAATGTAGAGAGCACTAAGCAAAAACGCTTTTCCGAAATTATCCTTCAATTACTTCCATGCGTTACTAAATGTAACCATGGATTGATTGTCACTTTCTTTCCGAAGACTCAACTGGCTGCAGACATCATCTGGCTGCAGACATCATCAGACGTCACTGAGCCTACTTTCCGATCTGTGGCTTTAAATGAAACCCTGTATAGTCACAGGTTCCTCGATGACCCTCCCTCATAAACTGTCACTCTTGCTGAGTCAAACTCATTCCACTCTATGGCCTACCTCTTGGACGCCTCATTATCACTTCTGTGAAACCGTCTTAGTAAAAGAGAGGAAGAGAGGAAGATTTTCCGTCTGTCAGACATTAATTTCCCCTTGGGGATAACTAAAGTATATCTATCTATCTATCTATCTATCTATCTATCTATCTATTTAGCTACCTATGTTGTGTTTTGTTACTTTTGGATCCTCGACTTGATTGGTTGATTTTATATACAAAAATCTGGCATAATGTGTCTTTCACTCATGGTTCACCTCTCTGCACTTATGGTCATGTCTGTTTCAACTGTTATTTGTGGCTTCTACGTCTTTGTTGAAGTTTTGTAGGTCTATTAAGTAAGTTGTGTGTGAAGTTGTGTTAGTATGCTCAATCATATTTAACCACATAATTTGTCATCTTTTACATAAACTTGAGTGGAAAAGATCATCAAAAATCATGAACATCCAAATGTTTGTGTATAAATTACAGTACGTACAGTGTTATCCTGTTGGTGCCACAGTATCTGCCTTTTTATTGACTAGTGCTGATCACAGGGCAACTCACAAAGTGATGCCGTCACAATAATTTACCCACAACAAAGATCATTTCATATTTCAGAGATTCTGGAATATTCAATACATTGCAAAATATTCATCAAGATACATCATGATGTCTATGTAAATTGAGAGGGAATTGAATTATTGGAATCCAAAGCATTTTGCATCGGATTTGAAGCATTAAAAAGTGCATATTTTTAGTGTAGTGCCTCAAATGATGTGTCAGTATAGAAATGTATTTCCTGAAGGAAATGCCAGTACATGCAAAGTCATTGCCAGGGTACTTGATGCGGTTGCTGAAGTTTTGCTAAGGTAAACATAGGCCTACTGTAGTGGCAACCTAAGCCACAACGTAAGCCATTACTCTCTCAACACACTAGAACCTCATGGCCTAAATGAGGAACTGAATTTGTCATGTTTTTTTATAGGCCCATGTACAGTTTTATTTTTGTATTGATATAAATAACTTTTGTATTGATCTTAATGACTTGCTAGCCTAGACTGTATGAAATTGGATTGTGACAATGTATATTTCACTACTGTATGTCCATTTTTCTGATGTACATCTATGATTGTTTTTGTATTACTCCGTATGTTTATTCATACTTTTCTGGACTTTGATGGCCAGAGTGTAGCCGACATCTATGGTTTCCATAGGTAGATTGAGGCACCACCCCTGTCAGGTGTCCCTGTTTAACTTAATAAGGTATCTACCCATGCCTACCATTCTAGACTCTGATGAAGACATGGCAAACGTTGCAACGTTAGTCCACTATGTTGGCACCTTAATAAGTATAAAAAAAATCACATCTGAGTTGCTCCGGCGAACATATTTTCTTTACTACAGTTTGTCCTTTCCCATTGAAGCACCAGACAGTGATTCTCAGGAGCGCAGAGGACTTTTTGTTTTTTTGTTCTTTTTGACTTTCTGTTCCTAAGCCATATCAGAGCCTATATAGGGAGAGCCGGTTCACTCCCTAGTAAATGCCAAAACAATGGGGGTCTATGGAGCTAGAGAGCTGAATTAGTCTCTTTTACCTGATTGTTTTTTAAAAATTGAAGATTGGATTTTAGTTGCTGCAAGCTCAATATGGATTATAGGTGGAAAGTTGAATGAACAAGTACTCATGACCTTTCAATTTCTTACAGGCTGGGTCATTGTTATACATACACACTACTATAGCATTCTGCTAATGAACGTCGTCATGGACATGTTTGAAAGGATTTTTAGAACAAATAAGTGTCTTAAAAAATCGAATACTCAGAAGTGTAGATTTTCCTTGAGTGTGGTGGTTTGGAGGCGTATGGAGCGTCAAATAGTTAAGGGACCTTCCTTCTCCACTCATGGTTCCAGGGCCTCATTGGCATTTTCACACCCACACCCTTGCTGGTATGCTTACTCAGTGTGGTTAAAGGTGGTCTAAGCGATGCTGGGTAACGTCACTTGACGTTAACAAGATAGAGAGCTAGCTTGCTACTCCCTTCCCCTCCCTCAGTTGAAACTCTCCTAAACGTGCATGGGGTGATTTTTGCTGTAAGTGACAAAACACATCATGTCACCTCCTAGAGCACCTTTAAGGCATCATCCTCTGCAGGTGAAGTTACTCTTAATCCAATGTACTGGTACCAGAAACACTATTTTAACTCACACGGCTATATCTAGGATGTGGCTAGTGTGGCGAGTGTGTGTGTGTGTGTGTGTGTGTGTGTGTGTTTGGGACTGAAACAGTAACATGTGGTGTAGGTGCAGTATGTGTGTGTGTGTGTGTGTGTGTGTGTGTGTGTGTGTGTGTGTGTGTGTGTGTGTGTGTGTGTGTGTGCGTGCGTGCGTGCGTGTGTGTGTCATTTAAGCTTGACTCGTGTGTCCTAATGTGGCATTTCAGCATGACTAATGTGTTCTTCCTGCTAAGTGATGTTTCCATTTGACCCTGAAGTGTGTGTGAACACAGGAGTAGTGCTGCTCGGAATCTTTATTGTGTCAAACTGACTCTGGATCAGGACTCTTCCTGGCCTGACCAGCTGTGGACAGCAGGGTGTGCTGCAGCTCAGCTCTCAGCCCCGGGGGCAAACACAATACCCATCGTGCTTGACTTGAATGAAATCATGGCCTGAAATTCTGTGATTGAGAGATACTATTAGCTTGCTACATAACTAGCATCTGTTCAGACAGCAAACTGTCAAAAAGACAGGGTTAGTTAAAACGCGGCTGAGGCGCCAAAAGACTGCTGAGTCCTCAGACTGGGACGCTGTTACTTACACATAATTATTTAGCTAGATGGCGCTTCGTGCACGAATCAAATCGTTTGGTCATAAATTCAGTTTGCACTAAGCCATGTGTCATTCATGTCAGACCGTGTTGGTATGTGGTTGTTTCATTATGGCATACAGCACGTTTGAGTTATCTGTTCATTTATTTGTGTTGATTTGTGTTGTTTGAGGTTTGAACACTACTCTTCACACGTCCCACCGGCGGGTCAGTTTCCCCCCACCATTCAAAGTCAATTTTGAGGGTTATAACAATGTTACAACCGATAATGTCATACATTTTCTGAAAGATTGGACTATTGAGAATCCAACATTTTTTTGTATGTACTATCTGTTTAGTGCTTTATAATGTCAGATTAATCATACTATGTCTTAATCAAATTTAATCAAAAATGCCCTCCTCCCCTCCTCCGCTTTTGGTGCCACCCTGACATCTGGCTGCAGTGTAGCTGCACTACAACAAGTAAATGCCACATATTGGGTACTGAAATATTCACAAGAATCCATAGAAATGGAATCTTCATGTTGTTTTATCCTATATTAGTTGTCCAGATGTATAGTCTATCTTATATACAACCATTGATCCAATAAAGTAAATGCAAAAATAGAGACTTTTGTGTAATTAGTCCATATCTTGTGTAGTTACTCTATATCAGAACACCTGACATACAATCCAAAAGGTCTACAAGAAACCTCAGAGTGTTACCTTTAATTTGAGATTATGCTTCTACACAAAGGGGTTCATGTGCAGTAGGCTAAGCATTTGATTGTCAGCATGCATGTTGGATTGCCAAAAGTCCTATGGGGAGTTTACATAAGGGATTTTTAAAAACGCATGGACATATCTTGGCAAATAATGGTCTACAGCATATTTCATGTTATATTGATCTACTTTTGCACCCAAGTTACCTAACAAGACCTGGTGCTGGGGCTCAATTTTGTTTCTAGGTTAGTATTATATGACTAAGGGCTGATATATGATCAGTTTAGAGATGCTTGCAATCCGCCTGGAAGAAAAAACTATATTCTAGCCTCTGTGGCCCTGTGTCAGTACATCACACAGTTATCCTGATGGCCTCTACTGAACCTGCTGTGTCTCAGCTTTCCAGAAAGGTCAAGCTGTTGATTTGCAATATAGCCTAGCAAGCAGACACTGTCCCTCAATCCCATTCATATACAAGTAGCCTAACAACAAGCCTACAATATGACACCTCCCTGCCCCCACTGGAGTAGCCTGTGGCTTGCCGTGAATTATTTGGCCGAAACTAATTTAAATATGATCGACCAGGAGTTTCAGCTGAAAGTAATTTCACACATGTATGCTTAATAACAAAATGTAGTTTTTCTTGTAGACTACGTAAGCTTAATTTACAAGAATATATGTAACCATTTATTAAACGGAATTAATGTAAAGCAAAACAAAAAACAGCAGAAGTTCTTTTCGGTAAATCGATAGTGGTTTATTTACAGCAAATATGTAAGAAAATACTTATACATTAGTCTAAGCTTTAAAACATACATGGGCATAGTAGATATACAACTAGCCTATAAATGTACCTAGGCAAACTAAGGAAGCCCAAATAAACGCACAAGAAAACAGTTTTCAAGCTTTATGATGCCGTGGTTCCTTTCACACAGCCTGCTGAAGCCAGAACGGTTGCGTTTGAAGAGATTGGTGATTCGATCCAAGAGGTGATCCAGCACTGCGACCGCGTCGTGAATAATTGGTCCTCGTCAACTCAAAAGTTCCCTCGCGATGCATTTAATAATTCAAATGCTTACTTTACATGTGGCTTATTTCGGGGAGATGTCATAAGTTTTGTTCCCTGGACATCTCAGGTCAATTCAATGTGTCAGAATGGCTATGTATACATTCGCTTGATCAACAGTCAGAACACAGCCTTGGTGCAGTCTTTGTGCATTTGCCACAGACAAGTCGCTTGCATGTCTGGCAGATCTCAAACGTTTTGTTCCCTGAGCATCTGCCAACCTGACACTGTCTCCTTTTCGCAGACGGGGAAGGAGTTTCAGGCAAAAGTCGCTTACGTGATACAGCCTCCGCTGACTTCGCCATTTTCTGATTAGCACACAGCTCCTTCACCAACTCAAGAATAAATTTCCTTCTGCTTAAGGAAACGTTCATGCACTGCTGATATAGAATGTGTGCATTAACTGCAGCCAGGGCTAGAAGGTTGTAAAAAACAGCGACAGGCCAACGACGGGTCCCTCCTTTTACCGAGTACAACCGTGCCATCTGATCCATAACATCAACGCAAACTTTTGTGCTGTTGTAATGGGAAATAGTATTTGGCAGTTTCTTTGCGCCATTATCAGTCGAAACTGTCGGATGCATTGTGCTAAGGATGCATACATTTTTCTTTGGCTTTGCCTGGTATATCGTGAGTGTCGCGCTTCCAGCCCCCAGCACCTTGGTGGAATATCTTTCAGACTGTGCCTGTGTGCACGGGGGCATCTCTCGTCTGATTTTGTTCATTGTGCCGACAATAGTTGTTTCGTGCACAAGGAGATTTTTAGCCAGTGCAAGCGAGGTGAAGAAATTGTCTGTTGTGACATTTCTTCCTTTCCCTAGGAAAGGCTCCATCAGGCGCATCACGACATTTTCGGATAACCGTTCACCAGCCGGCCAACTTTCGTCTTTCCCTAGATAGGGAAATGCGTTCAACATGTATTTTGTTTGAACGTCAGCAGCCACCCAGAATTTGATACCAAATTTGTCTGGTTTATTGGCCATGTATTGGGTGAAACGACAACGCGCCTTGGTCGGGAACAGCTGTTCACCAACCGTTATATTCTCACCGGGAGTGTAAGAAGCAATGCTGTTTCTTACAAATTGATCGAATATCTCTGATATCATGGCAAATTTATCTGCTACAAGGCGGGCAGACCTTGTGTTCTTGTCATCAAAACGCAGATAACGCATGATGTCTCTAAATTTCTGTCGACACATCGTCTCTTTGAAAATAGCATTTCCCAAGTCAGCCGACCAATAGTCATCCAAATTCATGCGTTTACCGCCCGCAATGCCTCTCAGATAAATGAGACCCACGAATGCTTTCAGTTCATCAGCTGTTAGTTTGAATTTATCAGCATTATTTCGATCAGCCTCAGTCTGAGTGTATATACGAATCGTTTCCCACATGTCTGTGTCAATCAAACACAGCAAACTGCTCAGTGGACTTCTGACCTTGTCCTTGGCATAATCTGTGGGCCCCGGGGTTTCTCTCATATTGCATTCTTGCGCTCTGCCCTGAATGCTGCCAACACTTTGCTCAGCCCACACCGTACCGTCTCTGGCTGTCTCTTGAAATGAGCCCCCATACTCAATTTCAGAGTCTGACTCTGAATCTGAATCAGACTCAAGATTCAGATTCAATTCACCTTCGTCCTCTCTCTCATCATCGCCATCCGACACCTCACATGGTTCGCCCTCCGATTCCATCTCATCAATGTCCCACAGCAGTTCCAGCGCTTGCTGGGGAGTGTATCTCATTCTGTCAGCCATTGTAAATAATACACCGCGCAACTGTACCCAAGTGTAGCCACCCAACCACACAATGAGCTGTAGATTTGTGGAGTAATTTATAGCTCCCAATGTCTCCGAAATGCAAATGTGAATACAATGATCCCGCCCATGTCGTCATCAATCTTTTATCACTTGTCAATTGCTCTCTAAAAGTGTTAGGCCTATTAATGAGTCACCATTTGCAAAATTCCTGCAAAATAAGTGATATCGCCTACTACACTCGTTTACTCTTACTTAGGCCTATGTATTAATTGTGTGGAACTGAAAATATGCAATCTGATAATAGCATTACTCTTGCTACCTCTTTCACTCATAAGAATCCCAGGACAACTTTTCTAATTTGATAACACCCGTAATGAGAGTTGGATGGAAACATTAAACATTTTGGTAGACATTTGGTCTTGGTAGACGTTTTTAGGCCGACATTTTTACTTAACATTTTTACTTTTGTAGTCACTTCCGCACACACTGAAAATTCCCTGCCTCCATACATACAGACGGCATCTCGTCATACTCGTGGTTACCGCCCCCAGTTACCGTGTTAACCATGGCTGAAACACCCCCTGTGGGGGAAAACATTTGTTTTCTGCTAGCGAGTTAGCCCATTGACTTTCATGTGTGATGTTAGCATGTTTTCCCCCACACAGGGGGCGGCAACCTTCTAACCGTCTGTATCTATTTGGCTATGGCTATGGCTATGGCTATGGCTATGGCTATGGCTATGGTTATTTAGCAGACGCCTTTGTCCAAAGCGACATACAAATAAATAACAATACAAATTAAATTAACAGTGAACAATTACAAACTAGGGAGAATAGTAATATTATAAATAGAACAATAATTTTAAGCACTAACCTAATGAGAAATAAAACAGTGAAATGAGAATAGCAATCAAATAAGTCACTCAGTTAATTATATATGATAATAATAACTAAAGCATGGTATGGCTAAATTTAAGGACAATAGCAAAATAAATTTCAAATTCTATCAATAGACAAATTATAACAAAACAATACTATTATACAAACCATAACACATCACAAACTCAAAGGACTAAGTGCATATTAAATAAATATGCCTTAAGACCCCTCTTAAAAGATCCAAAGCTGTTGCTGGAACGGAGAGCTAGAGTTGGAGATGTAGAGTCATGTGGTTTTCTCTCAGCCAATTAGGGAAGATCAAGCTATCTTACAAATATTGATATCATAGCATCTGACCAATCAGCAGTGGACTACAGCACCTCAAACACAACCATCTGGCAGATATCTCATATTTTAGGTTTTTGAACCTGGCTCATCCACCCACAACTATCATAATAGCATCAAAACTAAACATTGTAAGTTGATGTAACTCACACATTATTTGGTTGAATAGATGTGTTAAAGATTGAGATTGTTGTTATTTGCATAGCATTTTTAAAAATGAGCTTATTGTTTGGCTAAAAACTAGATGCACTATATTTGATCATACGCCCTATTCACATAAGTGGCACAAGTGTCAATTTTTACACATATGCCAGATATATGTATCTTTTTAAAATATAATTAAATGGCACACAGGTGCTTATTGTTAGTGTGAGACCTAGTACTGTGTGCATTTATTTTAATGACTCAATACTGGTTAGTGATAAAACACAATTATGAGCAAATATAAGTGGTAATTTAGTGATTATAGCTGTATTTCGGTTTTTATACACTGGTACATAGGGGTATAGCATTCATAGTACTGTACTAGGCACCTGTGTATGCCATTCATGCCATTTAATTATATTAAAAAGATACATGGTACACGGGTCCGTGTACCAAGTTTGGTTTTGATACATGCAGGGGTTGCTGAGATATACGCTCACTTTCTGTCTGGCGGCTTCGCAAAATTGGCAAAAATGAAGAAAAAACTGAAATGGGTGGGTGAGGCATCAGCTGAGGATGCTCTGTGTCAAGTATGGTGTTGATCGGAGATTTTTTTTTCAAATTCACCCTCTGTTTTTTCCCCCCCCTAGACGGGCAAGGACATATATATGGTAACTTCATTGATCATGATTTGCTATGCCAAGATAAAACATAATGATTTTTTTTTTTTTTTTAATGTCCTGAAACATCCCCCATTAACTTTCTGAAGTTAAAATTTAGAATTTCCAAAGATTTCAATGAGTGCCCTATAAAGGGTTAATGTAGCCAACACGTTATTTATTTCCGCTGACAGAAAGGGAATGTTAAAACGTTGTGATGACACAGATTGTTGCAGTTTTGATGCCATCAACTAGAAATAGATTATAGCACAGAGCTTGTTGCACAGGCAATGGCAAAACTGTGTGCCTAGTGTTGCCGGATTGCAGTGGTGTAGGCTAGTCTACTTTGCGGTAGTGGGTATACTGTGCTCATCCATCCTAGAGCGACACATCGCGGAGCGACATGTCCTCCAACTGAACTTAAACTTTTCAAGGCTTTTAAAGACCTTTTCAATACCAACTTCGTATACATTCGCATCGATTTTAAATGCTACTCTTCACATAAAATATAATTTGAGTGTCTGCGATCTACATACTTTTTTTTATTATTTGCATGGTTCAGGCCTTAACACTTGGAGGACCGGGGCCTTCTCAGGCACTTTGAGGCAGTCAGCTATACCTTGAGATTTTTAAGTTTTTCTTCTAACTTCTTCTATGCAAAAGTGGCACATATGGTTATATTCTAGAGGTCTTCCACAATAATTATGTGAGAGTAAAGTGGATGTAATGAAATTACTTTTAATTACAATTCTGTATAAACACAACTATTTAAAAAAATATTTTCAAAGGTCAGAGGTCAAAAGGTAAAAAACACACTATAAATATATGAGCTAAGACTTTTGAAGTTTGAACCAAAACAACGGTGTTGGCTCCATATAAGTAAAAAGAACATTCAAAAGTGTTAAGTAGTTTTACTACAAATTGGAAAAAGTCAGACTAAATGGGTCATTAGTGAGTGGCTCTTTCAAATGCAAATTAAGGTGAATGGGCCTTTTGAATGGGCCAGCTGCAGGTGAGAGGACTGAAATCATAGGCTTTTCTTTTATTGTTTTTACAAAGTGCAATTGATACATTCTCTTATAAAACATATATATCTGGAAACTATTAAAGGTTTCTAATGGTGTCACTTATACTGTATGTTTCTAAGACAAAAATTGGCAGAGCTTGAGATGTGTATTTGGAACAATTTTTCAAATCCCCAGGGGGGAATTTAGACTCCAGGGTTAAAACAAAGACAATATCTGAGCCTGAATTATCAGGATTTTGAAGATGTTATAGGCCTTATGAAAACGTATTATAGCAAGTAAATATGATAAGAGTATGACAGGTACTGACAGATTTTCAGGCTAACATTGTTAGGCCTAAATAAAATAGGGTAGGCTTGCATTTGTAAAGTTGATCTGAAATGTTTTAACCTGCAGCCTAGGCTAGGCCTACTTGCAGATAAGTGTGTTTAACTAAGAATGTTGTGAAAACAGTGTTCACATTACATGTTAAACTGTGCCTTGTATGAATGAATATTCTAGAGGCTATTTTAGAACGTTTCTTTGAAAGACTTCAGCATGCCAATCATCAGTCCTATGCTAGTTAAGGAACAATGAATCTTTTATTCACATACTTTAATATACGGATGAAGTTCTCTGTTAAAGTTGTCTGAATTCGCTCCAACTTTTGCACTGTCTAAATTGTTCAAGACTTCATAAATTCTTCATCGCAGAATCTCGTTGTAGCTGAGACTAGGCTACATTTGAACACAGTAGGCCTAGCCCACGTCTATTTCATGGCGGCAACATAGCATAGGAGTCTAATAGTGATAACGTTTGCAATATTAGAAGAAAATATGCTGCCATTGCTATGCTAATTCACTCGTTTTTACTCGTTTTGAATATAGGTTATACTTCTCACAGTTTTAACTATCCCACCTGTGACACCTCTGACATTTCAGACGCACCTCCGCTTGCACACACTTTCACTTTAGAATGCGTGAATGAGCTTGAACTTAAACACAATGTTGCCTCTCTTTTTAAAATCGCTCTAACATCATCAATTCATTTGATGAGGACAAGGGAAAATGTGTCTTTATTGGTCTGAGTACATATGTGTGTGTGTGTGTGTGTGTGTGTGTGTGTGTGTGTGTGTGTGTGTGTGTGTATATCTGAGAGTGAGAAAGAAAGAGGGAGAAAAAAAGAGATAATATGAGGCTATATGGTGTGTGTGTGAGAGAGAGAGAGAGAGATGTGTAATGTGGTATAACTGTGATGTGTGTGTGAAGTGGGGTCAGTTCAGGCGCCTCAGTTATAAACAGTGAGTGTTGCACCAGCGCACCCATCTCTGAGCTGAGGCTCAACAGAGACTGGCAGCTACTAAGATACGAGCCAGTCTCCAAACAGGGCTGAGGGCATGAGGAATGGTGAGTTGTGAAACAGATGAGTCACGATTGGTTGGCACAGCGTTTGCACGTACTAATTATCACTGAGATTAGCATCTCAGCACACACCATCATCGTTCAGTCTTCAGCATGATACCATATTAAGACATGACAAATGACAGTGGATGAAGATATTCTTGTTTGTTTGTTTGTTGTTTTTCCTGTATGCTGGTAGGTAACTGTGTGAGATTGTGTGTGTCTGTGTGAGAGAGAGAGGCTGTGATGTGTGTGTGTCTGTGTGTGTGAGAGAGAGATGGACTAAGAGAGACTATAGCGTGTGTGTGTGTGTGTGTGTGTGTGTGTGTTTGTGCTATGTTAAGCTGTGTGAGTGTGTGTGACCATAGCTTTGTTTCCATTATGGCTTTGCACAAAATAAAAGCGTTAGTTGCGAATGGTTCGTGTGATTCAATTAGATTAAATATGAGTTTCTTCATTCTTCATTTAGATAAATGCACCCTGATGAAGTCCCACATCATCACATACCCTTCACCATAACTAGAGATTGGCATGGTTTTATTTCAGTTAGCCTATCAGACACTGCAGTAATGTTCTTTGAAACATGTGATTGCTGTTGTTACCGCCAAGGGTGACTCAACCATTTTTAAGGTTGAGGGGAGCAATTACTTTTTCATATGATATAGGTTTTGAATAACTCATTACCTTTGAACATTTAAAAGCTTGTGTTGTCTTTGACATATAATAAAATGAGTTGGATGATCTGAAACATTTAACTGTGACAAATATCCAAAAATAGAACAAATCGGGAAGGGGGCGAATACTTTTTCACAGCACTGTAACGGTATTATGTAACTGTAATATGTGCTTCAGGGTTAGTTCTTAAAGAAAAAAAAAATCAGGCGTCTCCTGGGGAGACGAGGGTTTCCATACTGTTGAGACGACACTGCTGTTCCTTCTGAAGGCATCATGAAGCTGTGCATCACCATCACCCTCTGCGCTCTACTTTACCTTGCAGGTACGTCCTCTCTCTCTAACTCTCTCTCTCTCACACACACACACACACACACACACACACACACACACACACACACACATATACACACAACAGCTGTGTTAAGCATTTCTGCTGTACAACTGTACAGGCAGGTCTCAACAGCCATGAGGGTTTGTATCTTTGGTGCAGAAGCTGCTGCTGTGGATGGCAGTTTTATAAAGTACTGATCCATTGTGTCTGTCCTCCCTTATTCTCTCTCTTTCATCTCTCTCACCACCACTCCTCTCTCCCTTACTCTTTTGTGTGTCTCTCTCATTACAAATCAGGTCCTGCTTTGGGGTTCCGCCGGATATCATGGGTAAATGTCCACTCAACTTATTATGTATTTATCATGTTCTCTGCATTACTCTGTAACATTGTCAATGTTGATGTGTGTCAGAGAATGTGTGCGCGCGCGCGCGCGCGCGCGCGTGTGTGTGTGTGTGTGTGTGTGTGTGTGTGTGTGTGTGTGTGTGTGTGTGTGTGTATGCACTAAATAGCCAGACAGCAGACTGAACCATGCAGTTGAGACTCAGCGCAGGTTACTCGTGTGTTTTATGTGTGTATATTTTTGTGTACATGTGTGAAAGTTTGTTACTGAACTCTTCCATCTGTTCAGACTGATTGTAGAGCCCAAAGGCCGTATGACAACTGCATCGACCGCAACCTTGTCTGTGGGACTGATAATGTGGAGTACAGCCACATTTGCGATTTCTGCGACATGAGAGAGTAAGTCATAGCCTGACGTCAACCGTAGTGAGTCTGATACTGCTGCATTGCGACGTGATTATGGGATGTGTTTAAACTGAAACAGGGACCTCTGCACTCAATTTCGTAGACGTAACCAATCAGGGCAAAGAAATAGCTTATAGTTACCTATAGGGAGAGCACCCAAACCATTCTTCTTCTCCACAAATGCTTTAAAGCAACACTAAAGAGTTTTCCGTACCTTAAAATAATGTTTCCAAAATCATTTCAGCGGTTCATCAATTCGTTACACTTCTGCATTCACTTTCGCGGTCCTCTATCGGCTACAGTATATCTAATTATAGATATACTGTACTGTATATAATTTAAGAATGTTTCAGAATGGCACACATGAAAAGCATAACTAGCTTCAGACAACGAGTGGCAGACAGAATTGAATGTCCCTTGTAGGCTACAGACAATGTTTTTAGTTAAATCGTAGCAAATTTCATATCAATTTTATATGGCTTCTGTCATTTTGATCTGTAGAAATCGTCACATGCAGCCATGCTTATATAGGCCCTACGGTGGCGCATTGCTGTCACACCAAAAATAAAGAGAATAGTAATAATTCTGCTTATAGGCCTATTCATTATTGAATGATTAGCTGGAATGATCATCCTATTTTTTAAAGCAGACCTGCCCGTGGGCATGTAGCCTAACTGTTTTCAACAGCAATAGCATTGAACGAGTTCTCAAAAATACAGTATTTCAGGAATTTAAGGAATAACAGTCACCAAAATGAAAAACAAAATAATTTTAAACCTTACTTTATCCAATGTTAGGGGAAATAATAGCCTAGCCTAGGCCTACAACATAATATTGACATATAGGCTAATGTAAATAATCAGAGGTTATGCAGGGATATCTCTTAGTTACCACACAGTAAAAAATGGAGTGTCATTATTGCAGAGTAAACCTATTTTACTCTGGATAGAGTAGTTATAACAATACACAGAGTAAAATCGTCCAAACAGTAGTGTCAAAAGTGAGAGTTAAGTCCAACATGCACACAATGACAAAATCTACTCTACATGGTGATGATTCCCCGCGAAAGTTCTAGAATTGAACTGGAGCTTGAGCTGGCCGGGCTGGCACGTTGCTTGGAAATCGTCTCTCCCCCACTAGACCTATCGTCGGTGGTAAGTTTGTTTGAACATTTGTAGGTTTTCACCATCTAGCTAGATATGTTTCCACTGACGACTAACTTTTTGCAATACATTGACGATGGTACCAGGCGTATGAAGTTAATTTAGCCATGCATAGACGTAGTTAGCTAATCGTTAAGTTAGCCATGCATAGATGTAGTTAGCTAACCAATATGCACTGACTTCAAGTTCAGATGCATTCGACTGCAACACCACGTCAAGAACTTAGAAGAAATACCGTTGATGACGAAATTATTTTAAATGACACATTTCAGACTTTATTTACTTAATACCGTGCAATGTATGGGTTAGTGATAATGGAAGTTGTTCGGCCGGGTGGGTGACGTTGGGTTAACGTAGCTACCAAAATGTTAGCTGCTAGCAAGTTAGCTTGACAACGTGGTTTCTGCCCAAATTGAAATAATTTGCAAGATGTTATGTTCTCGTGCTTAATTTGTGCCTGTCTGAAACCAGACATTGAGAGTAATTTCAACAAATTATTGCTGAATGGCGTCATTAGAAAGATAGGAGGTTATAATCTCAGCTAACAAGTTTATAGCACCCTGTAAATTAACCTATTGTCATAAGTCTGTGCGTGTTTATTAGACCGTTAGCGTTTTCTAATGACTTTGCTCTGATTCTAGAGAATATTTTGATGGATATTAACAGTTATTCAACCTTCCTTAAATTTAAATTTAACAGAAAATGCTGCGTGTGTCCTTTGGAGGAGTGCAGAAGTACATCAAGCTGCCTGAACTAACATTCGGTGATTTCTTTAGAGAAGGTAAGTCGCTAAATTTGGATTGAAAGTAGCCTAGTCAAGTGGTGGCATGTTGCAATTATTTCTCATCAGAACATTTTGTGCTCTGTTTCTTTCTTTTACTCTAGTGAGTCTAAAATTTAACATCGCTGAAGACAGACGGTTGGACATCAAGGTTTATGACCCGTCTAACACAGAGGTGGACTGTGAGGTTTTTGAGGAGATCGTAAAAGGGTTCCATGGACCTTTCCTGGTTTCATTGGCCAATGAAGCACCTGGTAATTGCTGTCTACCTGCATAACACTACACACACATCGTTGAAGTTGAAGTGTTGAACTATGTAATTGTGTTCTTATTTCCCAATGCTCAGGTAACCCTCAGTCCACGTCATCTCCATGCTCTATTGCATCTGACGACACAGTGATCCTCAACTTCTCGTTGTGTGACCCAGCTGAGGAGCCAGTTGCAGCCGAAGGAAGTCAACCTAAAAGGCCTTGCCGCATCAACTACGAAGCAAAAGCTGTGAGTTGTGTGTGTGTGGGGAGTTTGATTCACATGTTTAATTTGAGGTGCATTGTATTTGTTTTGATATTTCCAAGTATTTTTCAAAATACAATACTGCACATTTTATCTCTTAGCTGATTGAAAAAATCTTGACGACAAAGCCTGGAGGTGACCGTATCATGGCGGAGTATGCGAAAACAAAATCAATTTCAGATTCAACCAGAAGACAGTTCATCAACATACTGTACTTACTGCAGAGATGACGGAAACACATGGGTATGTATGGATCAATTATTTTATCATGAGACATTGTTTAAACATTGCAATTATTGTTTAGGTATGTTGTTCAGTGCTGTCTATGAATGTTGATTATTGAATACACCAGGACATCTCCGCCCCGGAGTGTAAAAGTGATGTATGCACAGGGGATTGTCGCTCTGTTTCCATATCTTGAAGACCCATATTCACAGAATGGCTATGTGAGTAAAGGTTTTAAAATATATTTTCCCTTCGAACTGCTGAGATATGCATTTACATTTATGCATTTAATAGATGCCTTTATCCAAAGCTCAGAGATCATATGAATGTATCACACTGTGCATACATTATACATAGGAACATTACTACGATCCAGAAAGTGGTTCAGGCTACATTGCATGGCGGTTGAAGACAATTAAACGAAAAGCTGCTGAGGAAAGAGGTCCAGCAGTTAGTAAATCTCTTAAAGGTAATATTTATCATGAGGTGGAATTATCTACCTGTGAAATGTGTTTAAAGGATAATATAAAACTGTGTAGTTATAAACAGCAACAACAAAATTGTCTTGTTCTAAAGTGGGTGGGCCAGGCCATGGGCGTACTAGACCCTTTACTGCCGACAAAGTCCTGACTGACGAGGAAGTGGAATGCGCTATCGCTTTGTTGAGACACACTGCTGATGAGGAGACCATCCGTGAAAAGATGAAAGTCACTTTCATATACCGCCACGCCATGGTCAATGATGATGACAAATCAGCAGAGGTCTTCTCAGTATTTCCACGGTTCCTAGACACACCAGGACTGGTATGGCATCTACATTCATTGAATACTGTATAATGTATTGAATTTTGTAAAATGTAGCACAAGGTACTAACTCAGGTTGTCCTCCTTTTCTTCTTGTTTTCTTTTTCAAACTACAGATAGAACAAGATTTTAGACTGATGTTTGGTGAGCAGACTGCCAACAAGTTCCTGGAGAGGTGGCCTACCACTTTCAAAGCAGGAGTCATTAAGGAAAGCCATGGACTGGTCCCCTCTACAGACCTTCTTGATTTGATGCGCAACGCTGAGACAACTACTGAAGTTGAAAATGGTAAGTCTTTGAATGTGGAGAAGCATGTTGCTTAATACAGTATATTGAGGATGGTGGAAAATTAAGGCATAATGTTAACCTGATACTGGTTGGCCTCTAGGCTGGGACAGTGACATGTCTACCATCATACTGCTGCTACATCTGCTACCACCATCTGCACAGGGACGAAAGAGGCCAGGGAGGATATCAGCATCTAATGCAGTTGATCACCTCATCAAATTCCTAAAGGTACACTAGACATTTATCAAACCTCATCCCTCCCACCACCACCCACCCCTGCCAACAACACCTCACACTCCAAACACACACCCTCAAACATCACTCCACTACCCACCCACCCCCTGCTAACAACACCACACACCCTCAGACATCATTCCAACCCTCACCACATACCCTCAATCATTCCACTAGCCCCCACCCACACCCAGCCATCAACACCACACCCCCCTCAAACATAATTTTACTATCACACACACACACACACCCCAACTCTACCCCACCCACACTCCACTACCCACACTCCACTACCCTACACTCACCCCCCCCCCCCCCAAAACACACACACTGCAGCCGTGCATCCCCTCAAACATCATTGTATCATTTTATCTCTCATTTCTGTCATCACTCCACTTTCTACGACACACACACACACCCTCCTACACACCAACGTTATACACCGCATACTACTACAAGCACCTATCCCACACACAGCACTCTTCCATTTGAACCTTTCTCTCTTCTGGAGAACCTTACAATTTCACTGCATGTGTTTTACGCAGGCAATTCTATGCATGTGACATACAATTCTTGAATCCTTAAATTGTTTAGAGATTGGAGTGATCTCATAATATTGATCTAATAAATAGTGTTGTTGAATGTGTTTTGTTATAGACGGGAACAAGCGTGCAGCAGCATCTGGACAACATCGCTCAAAGCAGGCAGCCCTACCTCCTTGCTCAGGGACCCATAAAAAGCAGCATTCACTCTTTCTTCATTGCCATCGACAAGCACACACTTCCCTGCCAAGCCACCACCTCAGTCGGAACCCTGGATGAGCTCTTCAAGGCCCACTATGTGTTTGGTACATCTTACAGTCCTGTCTTGAACAACTTTTTCACTTTTCTGCAAACTTCCATTTTCAACATTGACGTGGGGAAAACTAAGGAAACGCCAAGAATTGCAGAGTTGCGAGCAAGAATGGTGCATTAGGCACTCTTGAAATTAAACAATGAGGTGCTTTCTTTGCAGCAATGTCCTTGGTGAAGCAAACAGTCTAGTAAAGCACCTCAAAATAATACATGGACTCTGTACGGGAAGGACTCTTCATCTTCAATGTGGCCTAGTGGGACGCTCACGTTTTTTCAATAGTTTTTATGGTCTTAGGAAGCATCTGAGTAAGTGTTATGTGAATGTTATTGTTGAAGCTGAACCACCACATTGTCATAGTGTTCTTGATGGTAGTAATGTTAATCCCACAGAAGAGCCATGTGAGGCTGAGCTTGAGTCAGAGCCAGCATTAACGTCAGAACATAGTTGTGCCTCTCATTTCAGATTTAAAGGCAGCAGGTGTAGCCCAGTCTACTGGTAATTCTTTTGTGACCTCTATGGAGGATATTGTGCAGAAAATAGAGTATGCAAAAGTCAGTCATCCAAGGTGTATTTCGTGATCTAACAGAAACTGAAACATGCAAGAATGTGGAGAGAATGACACCACTATGTACGTTGTCCCATATTTTTATCTCTGAGGAGTTATCAGGAAATAAATGGTGCTACAGAACCTGATGGTGTGTGTTGTCTTATATTATAGCAGTTAAAAACATTGCTATTTCATTGCAAATAAAATGAAATTAAGTAAATATACACTATATAGTGTATTTTAAGAATAGCCTATTTAGAGTGGAAACTACTCTATGTAGTGAAATAATTTTACTCTAACAGTGTAAACAGATCACAGTGTTAAATGCTTTTACACATTTCATTGTTAATTTTGACACAAAATAGAGTAAAATTAACTCTGAAAATCTTACACTGGCTACAGAGTAAATTTTACACTAATTTAGGGTGGGACCACATGTTATCTGACACAGAGTTAAATTCAACTCTTTAAGAGTAAAATTTACACTATGTTTTTTACTGTGCACCCCCCCAGTTTTCAAAGGGACAAACATAGGCTATAGTAGGGGGGATTATCAACAAAAAAGGGCCTAATCGTTACGCGTCGGATAGAAGCACCAAAATTGGTACAGACACTCTTTATGATGTATCTCATCATATCAGAAGGGGTGCCCCAAATTTCTGGTTCATTAAGGTCATTTTTTAAGGGAAAATCCAAGATGGCTGCCAGAAACGGCCTTAGGATAATAAAACATTGCATAGTTTGGGCATCTTGATTTATTCTGCTACTTTATCATTTCACATTTAATATATAGAGATGGTTAACAAATAATATATGCAAGATAACCCATGTAAACAATCTTACATGTCTATTATACAACTTTAAAGTGGAAAAAAACAGGCTTAAAACAGTCAGAATGGCATGACTCCCCCAGTGAATCCTCACCTGAGTAGTTAATTATTCATTTATGCATAACATTAATATTCTTAAAAACTTTTGGGAGAATCACTTAATCATTTTCAAAAGACAGCTTATTGTTTAATTGTCCACATGAGCAGAGATCTAGCCCTAAATAGGAACACAACTCATGTTATGCTAGCGTTAGCATTAGCATTAGCCAATGTAGACCCACCAGCTGGGTTGAGTTAAAGCTGGGCAAACAAAGATTCCTAGGCTAATTGTGTCCCTGTGATCACTTGGGGTCTTTTTTTGCGTATTTGTGCCCTTTGGATCTTCCTGGGGGGTATTGTCGTATTCTTTCGGGCATAATGTTATAGGAACTATGAAATTTAGATTTGTACTACAGTAATGGTAGCCAGCTAATAAGGTGTGTAAAATGTACATTGAGTAAGGCTGTGTCTCATTACACTTACTTCCGTCAGTACACTGCTAATGTGCACTTACTGACGTAGTGCTCACTTTTGATGGTTAGTACTGTCCCAAAAGGGGCCATCCCCAAACTTCCCACAAAGGTGGGAGCATGAAACATTCTAAAATCACTTGGTTAAATGCTGAAGCATTCAAAGTTCCTTTCACTTGAACTAAGGGACCAAGCCCTGTGCACCAGTGTACAAAGCAAGGTCCATAAAGGCATTGATGACAGAGATTGGTGTGGATGAACTTGACTGGCCTGCACAGGGTCCTGACCTCAACCCAATAGAACACCTTTGGGATGCATTAGATGGACTGAGAGGCGGTCTACTCATCCAACATCAGTGTGTGACCTCACAAATGTGCTTATGAAAGAATGGTAAAAAAAAATCCGATAAACACACTGTGGAAAGTCTTCCCTGAAGCTGTTATAGCTGCAGAGGGTGGACCGACATCATATTAAACCCTATGGATTAAGAATGGGATGTGACTGAAATATGTGAGTCAAGGCAGGTGACCAAACACTTTTGGCAATTAGTGTACAGTACTTAGGTTGCTTTTGGTATAGGGCAAAACTTTCAGGAAATACACATCAATAGTGTTTTCAAAACCTTGAGGAAAAGAGCAAGTTCGGCTCTCCCAGGTTTTCTCTCTTTTTCAGGTTGTGATACAACCTTTAGGGCAAAAAGTCAGCATGGGCTGCATGGAAATAATCTCCAGAAGTAACAGGTGCCTTCACTGCTATGACATTAAATCTTTTTCAATTACTTAGCCAGGAAACAAATATATTTGCATTGCTGGAGAGGTACACTTGTGTTCTTTACGATAAGACAACCAATCTTGAAAAATTCAATGATCTCAGGAAGGATTTGTTTTCTCAAAAATGTCTCTCAATGGAAAATACCCCTACCACACAGGCTGCACTGATCCAGCATTCAAATAGTGCAGTGTACTGTACCAAGCTAACATTTGGTCCAAAGGTCTGCAAGCTATCCAGTCAGTGCTTTCTCCTGAAAAATATGGATGGACTAAATTAGATGATTCTTGGACACCTTTATGGACACTTTTACCAGAGGCAGCGAAAGTATGTAGAGAACTTCTTAATGTGACAGCAAAGCTGAGCCTCTCTGCCGAGTGCTGATGCCAGGATGCTGGGTTGCCTTGCACAGCATTATGCCAATGTGCTGGAGCATGTGGATAGATGAAAATATGCAGTATGTAGGCTATGACTAATGTACTACTGTAATCTTACAAAGTTACAGGGGACATGTGTGCATCATTTTATGATTTTATGAGATCTGCCTGAGGTGCTTCTCTGTGTTTACAGTATCCTTAGGTAGCCATAGTGTATTTCTTTTCATAATTTATTTTCTTTTAAGACAGTTCTTCTTACCCTAGATAGCCCAAGATATTTGGGGCATTCCTTCTAGGATGTCTTAGGATCACCCAAGGAACATACCCAATTTCAAGCTTTTTAGAGGTTGTTTAGATGGTCTTTGAATTAGCTGCCAATTATGTGGCGGGCACGACCTTAGCGCAACCTTTTTCAATTTCTTTAAAAATTCACTACCTGTTAGAGATAGTTTTGGGCACCCCTTCTAGGATGTCTTAGGGTTATTTCGTCTTTTTATCATATCCGCCTTCCTTCCTCGGTTCTCCGGCTTGTTCCCACCGATCTATAAAGAACACTAGATAGACTATTCCATTGTTGCTGCCCCATCATTCTTTAACTAGGAAGGAAGGAAGGGATGATATAAAAAGATGAATGAGAAGAGCCTTTAGGATCACCCAAGGAACACCAAATTTCAAGTTTATTAGAGGTTAATTAGGTGGCATTTGAAATAGCTGACAATTTTGTGGCGAGCAGCACTGCCTTTTTCAATTTCTTTAAAAACTCACTTCCTGTTAGAGACATATTGGACACTCCTTCTAGGATGTCTTAGGATCACCCAATGAACATATACCAACTTTCAGGCTTTTTAGGGGTTGTTAATATGGTCTTTGAACTAGCTGCCAATTTTGTGGCGGGCAGTACAGCCTTTTCCAATAGTTTTTGAATCAGCTATCAATTGTATTGGCGGCCATTTTTAATTTCTTCAAAATCTCACTTCCTGTTTGAGATATTTTTGGGCACTCCTACTGGGATGTCTTAGGATCACCCAAGGAACATGTATACCAAATTTCAAGCTTTTTAGAGGTTGTTTAGGCAGTCTTTCAATTAGCTGCCAATTTTGTGGCAGGAAGCGTAGTATTTTTTAGTTTTTTTCAAAAACCTCACTTCCTGTTTGAGAATTTTGGTGAAATCTTCCAGGATGACTTAGGATCACCCAATGAACATATACACCAAATTTCAAGCTTTTAGGAGGTTGTATAGGTAGTTTTTGAATCAGCTTTCAATTGTATTGGCGGCCATTTTTAATTTCTCCAAAATCTCACTTCCTGTTTGAGATATTTTTGGGCACCCCTTCTGGGATGTCTTAGGATCACCCAAGGAACATGTATACCAAATTTCAAGCTTTTTAGAGGTTGTTTAGGCAGTCTTTGAAGTAGCTGCCAATTTTGTGGCAGGAAGCGCAGTATTTTTTAGTTTATTTCAAAAACCTCACTTCCTGTTCGAGAATTTTGGTGAGATCTTCCAGGATGACTTAGGATCACCCAATGAACATATACACCAAATTTCAAGCTTTTAGGAGGTTGTATAGGTAGTTTTTGAATCAGCTATCAATTGTATTGGCGGCCATTTTGAATTTCTCCAAAATCTCACTTCCTGTTTGAGATATTTTTGGGCACCCCTTCTAGGATGTCTTAGGATCACCCAAGGAACATATCTACCAAATTTCATGCTTCTATCCGCCGCGTAACGATTTTTCACATAATCTCCCCTACTACTAGGCTACTAACAGAGAAAGCACCGACAGTCTTCTGTCTGACTCAAGTGACGTGAACTAGGCCTAATTGCCTAAACTCAATTCACTGCTTGACTGTACACATGGAGAAATATAGCACGTTACTGGAGAGAACCTTTCAGAGATTATATTTTGCGTGAACAGATTAGCAAAAACATACTTTTGGTGAACGGAGATGCAGTTAATTGCCCTCATTCATTTGTTTGAGCAACAGCCCATGTTTTGCGTTCACACCAACGAGAGCGAAATAAATGTTTTAAAAGGTGTCATCAGGTTATTTGCCACGACATTCATTTGGCCCGGTCCGCTTCGATAAGGTTTTAAATAACGTTGTTTGTTGCTTCTATCCACGTTATCTGCAGTGGTTCAGTTTACTTGCGCAGACCCACACACATTGAATAAGCGCTCATCTCACTGCCCCCGGATGAGAGTTTTCTACTCTCATCCGCCTTCACTGCTCTTTAGTTTCTTCGCGCCAGTAGATGGCGCTCCAATCTAAGATAGAATAGAGTTCGGAAGCAGTGTTTAGTCTGACGTGTTCGTGTGTGTACAAAGACTACGAATAAACTACCAAAGAGTTTATATTGTGGACAACATGTTTTACGAAGATACCGCAGTTTTCATTTGTGCCACCCAAAGCAATGCACTAACTAACAGGCTCTGAACAACGGGGTTCTGCCCATAGCCCATCATAATGTGAATGTGAGGTGGTCTTTATGACATCACCTTTCCAGCTTGGTGACGTAGGCCTAACGTGTAGTAGGCTACATACAAAGTGTTCTGCAGTTACTAAAGTGCATGCATTTCAGTGTAATTCTTTGTTTGTAAGTGATGGCGAATAATTCAGGAAGAAGAAACAGGGGACCTCCAGACCTTGGGGTATGTCTATTATGAGAGTGGAAACTATAAATAGCCTATTTGAAATTGTCTCTATTCCTACTGATCCTAAACATCCAGATTCTGTACAAATATTGCATAGGTTTAAGTGACTGACCAAATGTAATGGCCATTGGCCATTAATCTACAATCAGGTAATTGTAATTTCACACAATGAGACAAAATTATTACTTTTTTTTCGCCAGGAGGTCGTGTGTAGACATTTTGACCGAGTTCTAGATGTGGACATCTGCACTATCCGTGTCCCACGTCTCACCCACCGGTTTACTCCTGAGTAAGTCATCTGTAGAATGATGGCAAGACCTTGAAATCACTAATTTATCTGTCACTATCAGTGTCCAAGTGTGTGTGTGTGTGTGTTAAGCTTATTCTCTTTTTATTTCAGCGAATTACAGATGATCAGAGCAGCTTTCACTGTTGAAGTACATCTGCCTCTATAAGTTTGCCTTTTAACGTCGGCTTTGAGTGACTTTGTTTATGACAATTCTTGTGATATTTGAAAATTTGAGAGGAGAACATCTTGAAAAGTTATAGTACTACCAAAATCTTGTTAAAATATCTCAGTTCTACATTCTGCATGTATACACGCATGTGCAAATGTCCGGTGTGTGTGTCAAACAATCTATGATTTTTCTGATCTGGCTCTAGTTCTCTGAGGAGGACCTGAACTGGGTCTTGGCGAAGATCATCAGGTACGTGTCCTTCCTCACGCTGGACATCATGACGCCTGCCCTGATGGCGTGCAGGGAGACGGAGACGAGACTGAGAGACTCTGCTGCCAACTGCCACTTTGGAGTGCTGGTGATGGCCACAGCTGGCAGTGCGGAGATCAGTGATTCCCACGATGCAGGAGAAGCAGGCACCAACGCCAGGCGCAGGAGGATTATGATCAACGATGTGGAGAGCCCCGTGCCGGATGTTGACAATCTTGATGACCTGAGCAGATTTTTCTCCCAAATGCTCAGGCAGTCAGAAGAGAGACAAATCATTGGCCAAGCAGGCAAATCTGTTGTCGCAATCGCAACCTGGCTCCTGAATTCATTGGTGCCTGAGTATGCCGCTTGGAGCGGAGGGTTTTATGAAGGATGCCAGGATGTCAGTGAGTTTGTCAGACGCCACAGGCACCTTCCTGCCGTGACCGCAACGTTCACAAGCCTGATACAGTCCACCTCAGAGATAGTCATTGACATGAGAAGATCCATCTTACTCAGGCAACGCAGGATCCAGAGATTCTTTCAATTGGAGGACACATTTATCTTCAAGCACTTCATTCTAGAGTCTACCAGAGCACTGCTGGAGAGACTGATGAATGTTTTGAATGGTGTGCAGCTATATCATACCTCCACGGCACGGATGGAAGCAGCGGAGATACCATTTTCTCCACAGGTACGCCCCCCCCCACACACACACACACAGCCTATATATCAAATTACTACATCATAAAAAAACTGTTCTGTTTGTATTCATACACCTAGCAACTTAAACACAGTTTTAAAAGATCTTCCACTTCCACTGTATTCCACTACTGTCCAATAAATCTTGACTGTTACCACAGATGTGTTTGCCAGAGAGAGACACTGTCAGGAAGCTGCTCGTCGGTGCCATCTCAAAAGCAGTGATGAAGTTTCTATCTGACGCTACAGATATGATACCCAGAGGTGTGATTGGGATTGTTTGTTATCTTCATGACTATACAATCATGTTATTTTGTAAATCCAGAATGTTTGTTTATGTTTATGATTCTTAAGTGACTTCATCAAGGAACATTAGCATTTTTACATTTTACATTTACATTTAAATAGTTTGCTATTTACAACAACAGTATAAAATATGTATCTAAAACATTTGCATTGCCTGCTCTTACAGACTTACCACCATTAATGCTGCTTGCTAAAGCAGTAAGGCAGAACACAGACACTGACTCTGAGAACGAGACAGGCGAAGACACGTCAGTCTCCTCTCGTCATCTGTCTGAGAACAGCGTCCAGTCTCAGATGTCTGGTGGACACACTGCTCTGGTGGACAACGGAGTCACTGAAACAGTGGACGCCTGCAGCATCAGTGACAGCAGAAGCAGCAGCAGATCCAGCATCAGTGACAGCACTGGCAGCAGCAGATCCAGCAGCTGCAGCAGTATAACGACTGATGCAAGCTCCAACGAGGTAAACCTAGGGTCATTCACCTTTAAGAAATAAAAGTAAACCTGGTGGTGTATGTCTGACTGTTAAAGTAAACCAATACAAAACCACGGCAACATTACAATACTCTGAGTATCAACCTGTCAACAGAAGAGTTCAATTTTCTTAGTTATCTGTGTGCCAGAGTCATTCTTGACAAAGGTAGATTATTGCTTGATACATCTCTCCTTGCAAAAAGTTCTGGGCCTGTGTGATCAGTAGTGCTGCTCATTCTATTATAGTAGTTGGGTAGAGACAAGTCATGGAAGAGACTTTTGCTTGGCACTATAAATAGGAAGGTGTTTTTGTCTTGAATTAAACTTCTTGTGTTCTGGTAACCGTATAGCAATAAAGAATTGCTTTCTCCGTTGTTCATCTTTCAGGACTCTGCGGATCTGGAGTCCACAAAAGGTGGGACCAAGCAGAGAAGACTCAGGATTTTCACGATCCAGAGGAGAGTTAAAGTAAGTAATGTCACGTTGTGTTTAGTTTAACATACTGCATTATTGAGGGCTGTATTTTCATGATAAAAAAAAACAAACACATTTTTTCAATCTCTTTCCTGTACAGAGCTCAGTAGCTGCAGCATCAGGTAAGAAGAGTACAACATTATTCAGTGTGATTGTTCATTAAGATTCTGACTTGTGTATTTCATGTTAAGTGCTTTGTATTACAGTGGAGGATGAGTCTTCTGTTGCCACAGAGAAGACCAGGAGGCCATCATTAAAATCCCGCATAGCGTCTGCCTTCTCCAGACTCTGCTGCTGCTGCTGCTGCAAAGGTCAAGACTGACCTCTTGTGGTAGGAGTAGGCGCTGTGCAAGAGCGCCCTCTTGTGGTAGGAGTAGGCGCTGTGCAAATGGCATGCAGCTGCTGGAGCAGTGGGGCTTTTTTCTCGGGGAAATCTAAGATACAGATACAGGGACGGCATTTTTGCCTCCCGTATTTAAATTAAAAATGAAACTAATGAAGCTTAATATCTGACTGGTTTCCTGTTTTTTTAATCATTAGTTTTGTTGAGGATTATAGAAAGTTGTCACGTGAATACAACCAGTCTGAGGTCATTCATTGGATTTGGTTCTCAGCAGGGGTCTCAGTAGTCTTAATGTGAATGTGATGGACCTAGACTTTAAACATTTCTGTTTTCTGTAATGAGCTGGTCAAAACAGACTCAAATAGAGTACTGTAAACTGTCAACTAAATGCTTGATCTTAGTGTGGTCTTTGATATTGTTGATAGAAAAATACTGGTGGACAGATTGGAAAATTGGGCCAGACTCACAGGATGTTTCAGGACCTATCAAGAAGGCAGTGGTTATAATGTCGATTGGCAATTATGAATCAGAGAGACAGCAAGGATATACTCACAGGCCCAAACCTCTTCAATGAGGAACACAAAAATAGCCCTATGTATTTATTGAGTAAAACAAATATATGAATGCAGTTTTGGTAACTGACAATATGAGATAAATTGTACGAATATACAGTGCATGTATTGCAACACATGCTAAAGTTAACTATAAAGAGGAATCTAAAATCATCTTTTTTAAATTGATCTTAATGCCTTAAATTAAAATTGTTCAAAACTTAATGAAGTCTTCATCACAGAATGTCGTTGTAGCAATTTGAACACAGCTGTGTCTTATGCGCTTACACATTTTTAAATTAGATATAAACCATTATTCTCTTGAATCACTATGGTAGCCTACCGACAAACCCCTCTGGCTCAAAGACTGATTGTTTGTTTATTTTGTTGTAGCCTATTAAAGATGTACCGTCCCAATGGAAGCACAGCAAACTGCGAATTAAAAATAAGAATCCTGCTCACCTCCTGCTAAAAATAAGAATCCTGCTCACCTCAGTCCAGACGATGGCGGTAATGCACATGCTTTGCAAACTGCCAGGCGAAAAACAAAAACAGAAGAAGAGTCTCGCTAGAACTTTCCAAGCATTGGCAAACTGAACGCAACCAGCGATATTTTAAATAGTCCTCTGTTGTTTTAAGGACTAACTGTCTTTGCATGTGAAGGGACTCACAATTCGCAACTCTCCAGTTCTATGTAGGCCTACCATTTAAAGAAAACATGGAGCATTTTTTGATAACGCTGTAGCCTAGGCTAGTGACTATGGCGAGACGATGGATCTCTGGCCGTATACAGTATAAATTGTGGTTGAAGCGACCTATAACGTCATTTGTTTAACTTGGCTTACAGTGGCACATCTTGGCATTAAGTTAATTTACCCCCCCTTACAGACAGAATGTTCGGATGTCTCGTTGCAGGCAGGCTGGTAAGTGCTCAAAGACATGTGTTGATCTGTTGTGGCAATGACAGCTTGACGTGTAGGCCTACCATGCATGCTAACGTAAACAGTATTGCGCAAGTTGACAGTTAACAAGAACTAGGCCAAAGCTCATGTTCGCGATTTCTAAAAGGAACTAGGCCTACCAGTTAAAATTCCAGCTGCCAGTTGTGGGTTAATCGGAGACATTGCAGGAACATGGGCGCTCACGAACATGCCCCCAGTTAGTGAAGAGGCTGCATGGCTGCAGCATCTCGAGCTAGGGAAAACCGATTGTTTTCATTTTTTTCTCTCTCGTACCGACAGTAGGCTACTCGGTGACCTCAAGAAACGAAGTTACAGTAGGCCTATGTGAGAAATCGCCGGAGTACTCCTTTAGTGCGTATCTGTAGAAGCTATCCCTAGATTTGCCATGCAGGCCTACAGCTTGCCCAATCAGAATATGGAACAGTTCATCACCTCAGACCTACTGACCCTGCTACTGACTCTTGTCTGGCTGATGATGGGTCGAACTCCTTATGCAATATTTAAAAAAGAAAAAAAGAAATCCGCTCCTCCATCCCCAATACTGATACGGTCGGCTTATCAACTGTCCTAATGTCTACTGCAAATGTAATGCCATCTCTCACATTCTGTGTACCACACATATTGACAGTGGGAAAAGGGACTATGAGACTAGCCTACTTTTTATTGTTTATAGTTCAGCTTTCAACACCATAGGCCTACTCCCTCACATGGTAGCTTAGAGAGTCTGAAGTGGAGACGTTGTCATGTTATGTACTTGTTTTTACTGGTGTGATCACGCAAATGAATTGTTTGTGAATTGATGTCGCAGCTCTGGCTTTCTTGTGATCTTTCTAACTGTTCAACCGTTTTATCCCTTAGGTCCAAACAGATGCCCAACAAGTCGCCAACGACAAGTTTATTTTCAACCTACCTGATTTTGAAAGCGTCAACCATGTTGTAGTCTTCATGCTGGGTACAGTGCCTTTTCCCGCAGGCATGGGTGGTGCCGTGTACTTCTCTTTCCCTGACCCAAACTGCGGGCAGGTGTGGCAGCTTCTAGGTTTCATAACAAACGAGAAGCCCAGTGCCATATTCAAAATATCAGGTTTAAAAGCGGGTGAGTCCAGTCATGGAGATTTGGTGTGGAACATTTTAAATATTAAGTGATTTGTAGGAAAAAAAAAAAAAAAAATGTTGATATTCATTGTGGTCGTCAAACTTAACTTTGCCCTCCAGGCGAAGGTGGAGTCCATCCTTTCGGGGTGATGCCAGCGCAGGCACCATCGGTAGCGCAGGTTGGGGTGTCAGTAGAGACTCTGGACCAGCTCGCCCAACAAACTCCAGCAGCCACTTCAGCCGTGTCAACCCTGGACACTTTCACACAGGTCCATGTTGGATACACACTCATCAGCATGAGTTTTAGTTATTTTTAAATTTAGTTCTTTCAAAATTCTGAAGGAGTCATTTTGTTTCTCTCTTTTTTTTTTACAGTTCACCCAGAAGATGCTGGAAAGTTTATATAATTTTACTTCATCCTTTGCCATCACTCAAGCTCAGATGACACCAAACCCATCAGAGATGTTTATTCCAGCAAGTTCTATTCTGAAATGGTAAATTCAATGACATACACCTGCCAGTGTATCAATCAATCAATCAATACATTTTTATTTATATAGCACATTTCATATGGCATACATAGACTCAATGTGCTTTGAATGAAAAGGAAAATATACATATATGAACACGCACGCGCACACACACACACACACACACACACACACACACACACACACACACACACACACACACACACACACACACACACACACACACACACACACATGTATGGACACACACATGTATATATGGACACACAAAATGGTTAAAAATAAGAATAAAAGCAGCACTGGAAAAAGAACAATTCAATAAAAAAATAAAACACTTTGCCAAGATGAGAACATCCATACAACACACTTGTTAAAAGAGTTAAGCAAGAGCACATAAAATAATCTATTCGGAGGGGCAAAAATAAAAAAAACATAGCTCAAACAAAGGCTTGCGAAAATAAATATGTTTTAAGACACTTTTTAAAAGAGAACGTTGATTGAGCTAACCTTAATTCCAAAGGAAGAGAATTCCACAGAGTTGGGGCACAATAGCTAAAAAAGTGTAGACCTACAGTATTGCATCTCGTATCTAAATAGCCTAGATTCATTACAACTGTGATGCGATGATGTTTCAATGTGGTGGATACATGACTTTAGCATGACTGTATAGTTTATATCAAGGCTCATGATTGCTTTCTTTAATATATTTTTTGGTCTTTTTTTCCTTCATTCAGATAGGACATTTTTGAGAACTTCTACAGGACTGAAACAAGTGCCTACTATTTGTTTCAGTCCTGTAGAAGTTCTCGAAAATTGTCTTTTCATAGCTTGCACATACTTGCGCCAAGACCCTGTAGGACATCCAACCTTGAGGGGAAGCAAATTATATGTATTATAAATAAACAAGTATTTCTAACAAATAAAAGGCAATCTTTTGCAGCAAATAGGGGAAAAATTGGTCTGAAACATAAGACAGGCATTATGATAATCATTTAGCTCAGCCAGTCTTAGTAACTCAAAACGTTGAAATAGAGGGTGGGTGGGGGAATTTATCTTTGATCAGGACAGGGCCCGTATAATGACTTTCTTTTGCAAGAATACTAGCTTTTTAAGATGGCTGGTGAAGGTGTTGCACCATACCACATTACAGTAGTTAAGGTGATGTTCAAAGAGAGTTTTGTACAATGTGAGAAGGGCAGACAGTGGAAGGAAATGTCTGATCTTATAGAACAAGCCAACACACTTGGACAGTTTGTGTACAAAATGGTTGATATGACATTTAAAGTTGAGAGTTGTCAATATGGACCCTTAGGAATTTAGTGGCATGCACTCTTTATTTCCTGCCCATTCGTTTTAATCAGGCTGTGACCAATGTCTTTAAACTTTTTGTTAGATTTGAATAAAATGAAATTTGACATTCAATGACAGTTTGTTACATTTAAACCAGGAGTCCACTTTGGTTAACTCAGAGTTTACTATATGTCGTAGGATAAGTGTGTTAATGTGTGATGTGAACAAATTTGTGTCATCAGCAAAAAATATTTTAAGAAATATTTTGGACGAAGTCCGGAATCAGTCGGTAAACATGGGTCGTAGTGTTAATTGCATGCTGTGATGTTTTCAAATGCATACTTGGTGCCGCCCCTCAAGTTGGGGCATTTTCATTATTCATAGCCAGACCCTCAATCTTTCTAGATGTGGGTCTGGATTCCCAGGCTAGAGGGGCATAGCATTGCCATACTATAACTTACTATAAATTAATTTCTATATCTCCTGAATAAATAGTTCACCCCACAGTTGAATTTTGTTGATGTAGCTCCATGTCACACTTGAGAGTCTGTGAGTATTTATTCATACCTGTCTTTATTCTTGTCACAGGTATGAAAATTTTCAGAGACGAATGCAGCAGAACCCCTACTTCTGGAAGACATGAAATATTGCAACAACCACTACGATCACACAACCACATCATAATTCTCTGTGAGACAAGAGACAAAACATTTATGTTATACGAGTACTTATGTCTGATCACAAATTGTACCTTTTCTATTGATGGTTTCATTAAACAGAAGCACTCTTCTTTCCTTGGTTGAATGCTTATTGAATAGTAGAGGGTATTTTTAGGGGGCCCAATGAGTGAAACTACTGGAATCCTAGGACCATATTTTACCAAGAATATTTATGTTTCATAGCTTGTGCAGATTACATGACTTCAGTCAAAGTTGGGAATGATGCCGAAGGAGGGACACATCTTGTAATGTGATATAATCAACAGCACACCATTTATTGCCTTTGACATTCCATGACTCATTGGTCAAAAGTCTAGCATGTAACAATTTGACAGTATGATGACACTCCACGAGTAGTCTACAGTAGGCTATATGATCTTAATATGTGGCCAATCTCCAAACCAAGATGCAGCAACAATTTGTTTCTATGATTGCTGACATAGTTAAATGTAAAAGACCATTGTGGAAAACAAAACAAAATTAAGAATCTCCCTGTGTATATATTCACTCCATGTTGGCCTACCATAACTTCCCAGCTATTTATCTCTTTCTGTAAAATAACTAGGCTACATGCATTTGTTCAACTTTATGAGGCAGAATAAGCTGGGCTGTTAGGAATGCACACATTTTGTTTTCGCACGAGAGAGAATGGCAGTAGGTAGGCCTATATGTAATGGTGCATCTGGTAGAGCTAAATAAATAGACCTAGCCTTTTTTTTTTTTAATTATCGTGGGTAGGTGTTGGGCATTCGAAATGTGTTCGAATGTGTTCTAAAATAGAATTCTAAACTGACCTAAACCAGAGACGGTTGAAAAAGCAAGACGATTCACAGGAGGCTTCTTCCTGTTCCCCTATGACGTGGGGTTCGAACGCGCCACACCTTTTTAGGAGACTAGCAGGAGATTTTTTACAATGTAACCCTATGGAAGAAAATTTTTTTTCTTGGTTTTTGCCCCAGCCCTAGTTTATGCAGTTCGATATTGAAAATGTTAATGCATTTTCTGTAAATCACATATGTTTTTCACATTCTGACACCGTTTTGGTATTTTTTGAAATAAGCAATTAAGGAGAAAAACAAAGTGAAATAGTTCAGTTTTGAAGGCACATTGCATTGTGTGAATCATGAAATATGGTAGAGCATCATGTACGTAAGCATATCAAAATATGAGATTATAGATGTGAGGCATTTGTGAACTGCACACATAAATAGCCTTGGTTTTTATATAAAAGGTCAGACAAACAGTGACATTTCAGGTAAAAGCAATTAGCCTTAAGCTACTCACTAATCATGCTTGTGTGTTTACTTACTTCTTTATCTAGCCTACAATATGTCTGCGAAAATTACCAGTCAGATCGCCTTGGTAGGGAATATGGAGCCCAATCCATCGGGCTTGCCATGTTCCCTGGCCTTCAAACCCGAGGTTGGAAAGCATGGAGTGCGTGACATTCTGCAGCTTAACACAAGATACTGACAACAGTTTTTCTCATTCTCGGTCAATAAGTGAATCTTTCAAAACTATTTGTACAAACCACACCATACAGTGGATTGCCTGCAAATTCACATAACTTGCTCAAGTGCTTAATTTAGGGCTCAAAACTGACGTGAACAAGATATATAAATAATAATAAAAAAAATGGCCATGTCAAAATAGCCATCTACTCTGTAAGAATGTTCTTATGAAGATGCACAAGGCTACACATACATCAGAAAATGCTTACAGAGTAAACAGTTATTTTTGGCATACATCAAATTCAAAAGTAAAACGTGTGTGGGAGATTGTAAAACATTTTACAGTATTTTTGTACAGCAGTTTGTTGCAAGACCATCATGTAATTCATGAGACCAGACTATTGTACACCTTTCCGTTGTTTCCTAAATGTTTTTTGGGGGGCAGGAGGACTGTACAATATAAAACCTGTATAATTTGAGATGTGATACATTTGAGAATTCAAATTTCGATCTAAGAGATGCACAAAAGGAACGGCAGTATCTTACACAAATACCTTTTACCATTATAATTTACATCTGTATTTACAGCTGCCTTTTAGCATTACATTTCACATTGAAGTTTAAACCCGTGGGTATGAAAATAAAACATTAATCAAACCCCATCCCTCTGCTGACAGCCTGAAAGAGCTTGGTGACATCCAAGTGAAGCCGTTATCCTCCATGCAGGCAGACAGGATCCATCACCTGTTATCCTTGATCCACTGGTGGAATCCTTGGTGGATCGGATAACGATGGACTATATGACCATTAACAGGTCACAAGGCAGCAGCGCCCAAGGGACGCAGGGGAGTGAGCTCGTTGAGGAGGGCAACTTAGAGCTCTCTTATGACTTAGCAGAGAAAATTGTAAAGGATCTCCTCCTGCTGTGTCTGGGGATCCGCCTCCCTTCGTCAGGGCCAGCTGCTAAAACATCTGAGGGTCACGGAAGAGAAATGGCCGCCAACATCGTGTCAACAGAGGCCATCAAGAAAGGGACTCTGCTGTGGAAGACAGCACACGAGTAAGTCTAAACTGCTAATATTTTGTTGGGTTGGATGAATGGGTATGTGTCTTCTACTGTATGTGCACACACAGACACACTTTCACATGAGTATGCTGTATGTGCACATGCCTATGGTTAATGTATGGATTATTCATGTATATTTGTATATTGTGTAATACGTAAATAGGACTTGAATGGATGAATGTTATGTAAAATACAGTATTGTTGTATGGCTATATTTACAGTGTGTAAGATAATGTTAACTGATGGGTCTGCCTGATTTTTCTATAGGCACGGCCAGAAATTGCATATCCAACATCTTCAGAAGAACGATCAGCAAATGGCGGAAAAAAACATCTAAGGTGGGCCCAGCTCTGTCAAAAAAGGTTCAGACATGAGCGCCTTCAGATGTGTAAAGATCTGCTCAGTTGAGACTTGAGCTCCTGTAGCACCTTGGAAATCTGCCGAACAGCTAAGACATGCGCCCCTGTAGAGTTTTACAAATGTGCTCTACAGTCGAGACATGCGTTCCTGGAGAACTTCAGAAATGGGCCTAATTGAAACCTGCACTCCTGGAGAACTTCAGAAATGGGCCCAATTGAGATATGCGCTCTTATAAATCTGCTCTACAATCGAGATATGAGCTCCTGGAGAACTTGAAAATGTTTGAATTGATGTTCATGTGTGTGAACTGTGAATAAAAAACCTTTAAGTAACCAGATGGAGACATAGTTGTAATAGTTTTCTCAGTTGCTTTTGGTGCATTTCTCAGATCATCATTAACGTTTTCACAACAGTATATTTCTGAAAACAATTACAGTAATTTCCCGCATATAAGCCGCATTGTGTATAAGCCGCAGGACAGTATTTTATGCAAGTTTAAAGAAACAAAACCATATTAACACTGTATTAACTGCCCCCCTGTATTAACCTCATAGCGGAAGAAATTTTGCAAAATCAATGTATAAGCCGCGGCTAATAGTCGGGAAATTACGGGTAGTGCTAACTTCATGTTCAGTGGATTACAAAATAACAAACACATGATTGTGTGTGGAGGGAGTTGATGCAAGAGAGTGGATATGTTTGAAAGTTTTTACTGTTGACAGACATTGTGACAGTATGAAGAGAACATAGGCTTTTACAGTACAGCATTGTGTAAATGAAAAATGAGAGTTGTTCCTGTCTGTCAGGAGATAGGCCTATCATAGACAGCTAGTTATCGGTAGTTCAATGCTTTTGGATCTAATGACTCAAGTGATGAAATAAGGCTAATATATGTCATGAGGATATTCAGCATGGAGTTAGTATAGTGCATTTTGTACAAAAACAGTTCTTTGTATGTACTAACACATTGCTGTTTGTTCAAGGTGGGGAGACACTGTTTCAGTGGTGTGTATGACTGATGATGTGATAAGATTATGGAGTTTGAACAAGCAGTTGAGAATTTCAATTCTGACTTGAGAAATGTGCTAAAGGGACTTTGACAGTTCTTTGTTGTACTGACACATTGCTGTTTTGTTGAAGATGGGGAGACACTGTTTCAATGGTGTGCATGACTGATGATGTGAAGTGATAAGATTATGGAGTTTGAACAACCAGCTTTGAGAATTTCAATTATGAGCTGAGAAATGTGCTGTATCTATATGGCTCTGGGCCTAACTATGTTTGTTAATGCTTCAAAATAACATTTAATAAATGAACCTTTTATTTTCCAGTAGTCATGGATTTGTGGATTTGAGCAAAGTCCCGTTTGGTGCTTAGCAGGAGCGTCTACTGCCTTCAAAATATTTTCTTTAGCCTACTCTGCGCTCGAAGTTTGGTGCTAGGCTGTGGACTCGCGGCATCGTCTTGACTAATTCCACTGGAGCTCCATGCGGATTTTTCTGTCTATGGATTGTACACACAGCCTTACAAATGTTTACTGCTCTTCCAGTCAGTTAAAATGTCATTTATGTTACATAACTCATTTGTCTGTGCCATGCGTTTCTTTAGGAATTCACCGTCTTGGTTTGTAGGCTGAATATTAAGTGATGCAAACGGACAATAGATGGTGACTGATTTCACAGCATAGGAAAAAGATAAATATCCTTGACACTCATCACACTCTCACAAAGGTCATTGTGGTGACCATTTACAACGGGTTCATCCTGTAACTGCTAGACTTTGAAATCATGACTCTCTGTGGCAGGTTTTTGCTGTGTGATCTCCTGTACCTTTTGACACTTTGCTGAGCATATCAGACATCCAGGCCAACTGTTGTGATTTAGTTTCACTTTCACTACTGTTGTGCCATATGGCATACAGGTTTGCCCTCTAGTGTTCAAAGCAAGGAAATACATTTCTTCACAGGCAGTCTCACTGAAACAGTGCCTTTTGGGTTCATGAAGTGGCATGTGGGTATTGTCATGATACAGAATTAATGCTTCAATGAAGCCTACATATCAAACTGACTTTCCAAAGGTGATGTGCATCTTATGATTATTTTTGGGCGACACCTGAAAGCCACACACTGATCTTGATGTAAACTTGCATAGACCCACATCACATGGCCTTGGTGGGGGTCTGTGCACTTCACTCGATTTTTTATGTCATTTTGATTTGCTATATTATTATTAGTAGTATTTATTTGAATGGAAATGTAACATTTCATTGATTGGCAAAAGTGTCAGCTAAGTAACAGAAATAATTATATGCTTTTTTTGTCATATCAACCAATATAAATTCATGACTTTTGTGGAGATTTTTTCAATACATTGTGTCACCATTTCAACACATTGCAGTATATCAGAACATCCTTCTGAATTTATACGCTTAGACCCCCTCAACCCTATAATCATCCGTTAGTTATCATCCTTACAAAACCTCCAGTCGACAAGAGAGGACCCTAATCATCTAGGTTCTTCAACCTAGTGCAAACCATGACAAAACATTTAATGTGAAATACTAAATCTTCTTTGGCAAAATACAAAAATATTCTAATACATTTTCACACAATCATACCAAATTCACAAAATGCAAAAGATTTACTAAATAAACATGTTTATTGTCGCTCATAAAATGGAAATTCATGGAAAAACCAGCAAGTTGTGTGTCAGTGTTTGGTGAGGGTGGGTGGTGAGGGTGGGTGATGGTGGTGGAGTAAGACATGGGTTAATTCATCAAACTGTTCATCGCTGCCTGTCCCATCGCCAGATGGAAGCGTCATCACAAACAGCAATCAGGATGCTGCTGTCACGACTGAAACTGGTCTGTCGAATCGCCGACGTGCACTTGGGCAGCGTTAAAGTGGTGCACCTGAAAATGAAGGAGAGACAAAATGTTATGAGTGAAGTTTTACTTTGATTACAAATTACTTAATTACTTTGTTTAATTACTCTGTTTAATCTCAGACATACACAGTCATCTCCTGTGTATTAGCTGCATTGTGTATAAACCACAGGACTGTAAGCAAGTTAAAAGAAACAAAACTATATTAACACTATATTTAACCTGATAGCTGAATTATTATTTTTTTAAAGCAAAATCAATGTATAAGATGCGGCTAATAGTTGGGAAATTACGGTATACCACCCAGGTATACTGACAACTGCCAAAGTATTTGATAATCCATGTTTTATGTGTTTTTCTTACACAATCCACAATTGATATGGTTAAAAAGCACCTGACTTGCACTCATTCGCTTCCTGTCTCTCTACTGTCCTGTCAAAATTAAAGGCACAAAAGCCCAAAAAATATACTTAATTTAAAAAAAAAAAAATAAACACTGCCGTCTTACTTGGCTTTGTGAGGGTCCTCCACCTCTAGATCCCAGACGTAAAGCTTTCCAACTTGGTTCCCCAGAGCAAGCATCTGTACACACATAGCGTTCACAAATAAATACCACAAACAATCTTGCTACTCAGTAAGCCTGTAACATTAATGTGTGAGTGCAATTACCAATATTTAAAGGGACAATATGTAAGACATGTATTTCAATTCATCATAAAATGGCCCTGATATGTCAGACATTAAGAAATCATGCTCATTTCAAATACTTATATCACTGACAACAGTAGTCTGGCCAGGGGGGGGGGGGGGGGGGGGTCAACAGTACTCTACAGTATTGCAGTACCAGTTTTGGCCAAAATCCTACATAAAGTTCAAGCAAGTTCCTTTAACTTTACATCAAATGTGTTGGATCATTGATCAGAGATAGAGATGTAATTTAGCATAAGGCTAACTCATTGTGTTTTGGTTGCAAGACCAATAGACAGAATGGACAAGCTTTCCTAATTGCTAAACTGATTGGTGTTCAGATGGCGAAACCATAAGGAAAACATTAAAACCAAAACTAAGGAACCCTGACCTTGTTTACACATTAATACTGTTAATACTGTTATTGTGATTTTTTGATTGCAGTGGAGATTCCAAGCAAGTCTTGAGCATGCACACATATATACACCATTTAAAATATGCTTACTCTTCACTAACAAACAAAGCTCTTTGGTTTTTCTCTAGAGCATACTGTACATACCTTCTGCCAAAAGTCCATTGAGAAGCGCATGTACCAGATGTCACACTGATTGTAATCAAAGCGGCCGAGGACGGTCACATTTGACTCATTGGGTTTGATGTGGTCAATGTCGTCCTCCATCTTACCCGGTTTCCAGCACACAATTGCATTCTCACAAGACTGAAGAGCAAGAACAGGAGTTGGGTACAGATTTTCATTTGGACATATAGGTTCATATAGAAAAAAAAATATATATATATATACATACATACATACATACATACATACTGTACATATATCTCTATTATATATATCGAATTGAAAAGCTTCAACAAACAAAGCTTGGTTTAACAAATGCTTTAGAGAGACATTACAAGAAAACATTTTACCTTCGAAAGGATCAAGTCTCCCAACCAACGAACACAGTCTACATAGTTCCTATGGATGTCTCGTGTAGAGAAGTCTGGGAAGTGAATCTTCTGTGAAACAAATGGTCTAAAAAAAAAGAATAACAAACAGCAATAAGTACTGAGGCAGCAGAGGGACAGTCAGGTATAAGTGCAAAATTAAGCATGTCCAGTTGTCAGTCGTGCTAGGATAGGATGTACTCTCTGAAGAACTGCGTGGCGACTCGAGTATATTCCCTGAGCTAGTGGTCTTGGGACCATTTGCCATGACTTACATTTTATTTGATAAGCTTATATGTTTTTAATAGTAGATCATGCTTCTTCTAACCAAATGTTATTGGAATTCAAACCTTGATGATAATCAAGCTTATTTCCTAGGGGTGGTGGCAAACTCACCTGTTGGTCTTACTAGGGTTGTATTCATAGGACCCTCTGATGGCTTTCTGCATCCTCTCGGAGTTGATTCTCCATAGCTTCAGAGAGTGGTCCATACCGCACGACATGATTTTCTCCCCGAGCAAATCGAAATCCTGTAATTAACAGATTCTTATAATGATATGTTGACTCATGCACCTGAACACATCATCAGTGGTGTATCCTGGGGACCTACGGTGTATTGAGTTTTTCAACATCACCCTCACCCAGGTAACCCCGTCACAGTTGATCAGGCAGCGACTTGTGTTCAAAGTGTGTGCACTTATTTGTCCCCAAGTTGTCTTGATGCTTTCTTAGCTGCTTCGGTGAAAATGCCTCGGCTTAACCCCCTCCCACTTCCCCAGAGTCATAAATGACCTCTGAAGTTTGTCTACAGAAAGGGCTCAAAGCGGTCATCTTGATCAAGTTGATACCCAGATCTCCTTATATGGGGAAAATGGCAGCTTTGGGTTCTTTTTCTCAGGCAAACTTCAAAGGCCTACAGCTGATAATATACCCTTGGACTTACTGCACTCAGCACTTCGTCTCTGTGGCCCTCTACTCCACCGAAGATAGCAACCAGTGTGTCTGTCTGGATGTTCCATAGTCGCAGAGCATGATCTGATGGGACAGCACAAGGAAGACAGAGTTGTTGACATAATGAAAACGTATTCTATGAGCAGACGCATAAGAGTGCGGTTTTCTACTTAAATTCAATTGTGCTTTTCGCTCTCAAAGAGGGATTTGTTTTTGGAGTTAAGCATGCCTGTTCTTGTGTTTAAAGTACAGATACGCCACATTTCCACTGCAATATGATATAGCAATATAACGTATGTAACCTATATCCCTGCATCCCTTATTGCTTTGATAAATGCTGCAATTGCATCTAGAACGAATAATTCTGTTTGTGTGAGGGTAATGAGGAAAAGAACAAGCATTTAAGCTTGATTTATGGTTCTGCATAGAATCGACAGTAAACCGTAAGTGCGGTGATTGGTCAACACCACCTGTGTTCATAACCGGTGAGCTCAAGCAGTCCACTGCGGGTAATAGGAACATGCTAGTCCGCTGACAGAAGCTTCGCATATAAACATACAATGACAGAGTTTTCCGATTGTACGGTGTCTTTATGGCAGTAACACTTTGAAATCAGCACAGAAATTAGAAATTTACTTGCTAACATAACATAAATTGTCTGGCAGACACTTTGCAAATAGCCGCAAACTTGTTTTCTGGTTACAATAACTAGGCTATTGGAAATATACTGTGTCCATTTCTCAATAACTTTTACAAGTCATTAATATGTCAACAGTTTCCCATTCTGACAACAGTTTCGGTGGTGAGCTACGGAGAGACAGAACTGAAAAAGGTTCACAAGGGCATAAAGGTGTAGCCATTGCAGCGAGTCAACACAGAAGCATAAAACAAGCTTTACTGTGATAGTTTTAAGTGCACTAAACCATCCTCCTTTTGCATGTAGCTACCTTTACTAACAGAGAGGAGAAGATTGGGGTCCCTCGGGTGAAACTTGAGCTCGTTGATGGCGTTACCGTGTCCAACGTAGTGCTGTGATTGAAACAGAATAGCATCAGAAGACATCTTTTATCTAAAATGTTCAAACAGTCAGATGGGTGCATAACTCTGTACAGGCCAAGGACGTCATAAAATTCTACATGGAAATGAATGATTTCAACATGAGACACCACCTCAACAATACAGAAGAATGTCCCAGAAGTCTTCATGGTCACCCCGTTCTACACACATTTTAAGACTCAGATTGGACTGCAGAGGGTGGGGGTGGTGGCTCACCTTAATGCACTGCATAGTAATGTGGTTGATGACCCGGATGATGCCGCGTGACCCGGCAACGGCCAGCAAGGGATGACTGGTGCTGTTGTCAAACGTCCAGGCGCAGGTGTAGAAGTTCTCGTCTGCCTGCTCACAGTTAAGGATTTCTGCGCATTCTACTCTCAATACAGAGCTTCATCTGCCTACTCAAAGTTTGGGGTTTCTGTGCATTTTACTTTCTTTAGCTTCAAAATTGGTTGTATTTCAGATCGGGATCTGTGCTTTAGAATGCGAATTAAATCTGGATATGCAGTATTCTTTACCATGTCAATTCATTATTGACATTTGCACATGTATGAAGCAATTCCAGTGAACTCCATATGGAGTAAAACAACCGTATTACTTCTACACACCAATTCATCAAATTCAACTTGGTCGCAAATGACAGTTTGCTCAACCATGGTGGTGAACAAAAGTTAACAGACATGTTTCAGAAAGATACATCTGCATCCACATATGACTGCAGCAGGCGGATTTCTCCTTGGGAATGGCATTCGTAGAGCGTCACCTGCAGGTAAAGCATGCCACCATCACTGCTTGAGTTTGAAAGACAGAGATATGCATCATTGGAGGGCATAAACAGACAATATTACTCACTCTGTTGCTGCCTACGGTGGCAAACACCAGTGGGTCACCCTCTTTACTGTGCCAGTTGAACTGCACGCCAAACAAGGGCTGACCATGGTCCTCCTGCCAAATACATATGGTTACAGCTCTTCCAGATGTGTTTGTCGCCAAAGAGATAACACAATAAATATAATGAACAGTTCAGTCATAACACCTACATGAAAAAGACTAATACACTTAATTACTTACGGTGATTAAAGCAGAATAATAACAATGACACACTGTCACACATCAACAACCATTTCATACATTCACACACTTTATTTATACAATACATTTTATTTATAGTGCAAATGCAAACAAACTGAATTGAAGAGAGGCTAGACATACCCTCAAGCTGTTGACGCACTTAAAGGAGTACTTGCACTTCTTGGACTTCCACTTGCCCTTTCCCCAGCTTTTCCTTCCAGGGGCATTGGCCGTGTTAGTGGGTGTATCCGGCCGCTCAATGTTTGGCCCACTCTCAACACTCACAGCATCGTCCTGGAAACACAGACAAGCATTAAAAGCAGATAAGGCAGTAAAACAATAACGCATTCAAACTGGATACGGCATGCAATAATTCAAATTTTACAAAGAGTGGGAAATGTTATTGGTAAGCTGTTACTTAGTTTGATGCATATCTGAAACATTTCCTCTGCTAAATAAGTTGATAATACATTCAATGATAATTCTGTGTTTGAACATCACAATTGAACATACTACAGAATGTGCTAATGTGTTCACGTTTTCTACCCACAGTAAAATGTTGATATGTAAGTGACATTTGAGGATGCGCATGACAGGTGCGTTTTGAACCAGTTTTAGTAACAGTTTTCCCCCCCAAATGTCTGTGATGATGATAAGTCTTAAGTCAACTGACCAATTCAGGAGAAAAACATGTCTTGCCTGCGTAACAACACTAGACAGAGCTGTTTGAGAACAAAGAAGCCGTCGCTGCTTATTGATTCACAAACCAGCAAAGTTAGCCTCCATCACTTAAGCTAAGGCAAAAATACTCCTGAAAGTGAATCATTTTGAGCTATGGTGGTGACAGATACCAACTCTCTTTCGTTGGATGCCAAATTCGGCGTAATGGAGAGGATGTTTCCCCACAAACGGGGGCGTGGGTAACGTTAACATAAAACAATAGCGGCATTAGCCTACGCTTATTTTCTACACCGTCGACAATCAGCTGCTTGTAAGTGATAAGAAATAAATTTAAGATATTAATCACTGACAGAACGTTACCTGAGACCAAGTGAATACGACCTAACATTAACTAACGACAATTATGTTAAACGTTAGTTGAGACAGGTCTTGCCGAGATGTTTCAGCTCAGAGGATCAAAACTAACAGCGTATCAATATTATGTTCACCACAGCAGGGACAATAAGCTCATTGTTCCGCGTGACTGTCATGCATGGTGGCGGACTTACATTTTCGTCTCCTGAAAGATCAGGGTTGCTGTTCTCATCGCTGCTTAATTTTTGCTTTTTGGTCGGCATCTCGTTTCCCGCCTCCAAATAAACTTCTGACATGTTTCTTCTACCACTCCGGTTGTGAGAGTTTTCCGGAAGTAGGTCTTCTTCGGGCATTAGCTGTTCACATACCATATTGGCACATTACCGCCACCCTATGGCTGTGAAGCGTCGATGCGGCGCGTATTAAAAAAAAAAAAAAACAGGCTAAAACACAAGACAAATGCGAAACTTGACATCCTTCAAAGAAGCTATTTATTTTAAATAAACAATTGTATTACTTTATCGAATAGAAAGGAAGTGCAAATCATTCGATTGAAATAAGCTAATGCAATTTGGCATTGTTTTTCTTGATGGTAGCCTGTGGTTCTTAAACTTTTTGTCTGGCAACCTTCCAAAAAAAAAAAAACCTTGACCAAAAGGTGAGAGGTTACTGTCCAACAGAGGGGTGCGCTGGACCAACTGAACGGGGGTGTGAGTGGTGGGTGGGGACTGGAGTCCCCCCAGATCACCGCTTGACACAGCAGCGACCTCGGTAGGGGACTCCGGTAGGGGGGCGGGGGACACTGGGGGCAGTCGGAGTATAGTTGGACACAGGAATCTTGGGGAGTGCTGCATCCATCTCCTGAGGTTGCTGGAGAGTACGGTCCACTATCCTGGCACACCGCCGTCCCTGCCTCAATGCAGCCTCAGGGGGCTGAGAGGGGGGAACGGGTGCACAGGCTCTACGTCCGCACGCTGCATCTCTGCCCGCCGCTACAGCAAGCGTGGTGCCGGCTGGGGGCACCTGGTCCTGCTGGTCTTTGCCCGCTGCTTCAGGAAGTCAGGGTTGTGTCCTTCAGTGCAGGTGCCGGCGAACTCTCCCAGGGTTGGCCATATACAGGTGGAGACTGAACGGGCTCTGGGCTTGGAGAATTCATATGCAGCCAATCAGACAGGCGCCCTTTAAACTCAGGCCTGTTCGATTTCTGTGCTTCTCGCCTCTCAGCTGCAGTTATCTCTGGGAATCATGATATGCCCATATACGTATTGGTCGTGGTGGGTCCTTTCCACGAGGGAATGGACCCCTACTCCAAGACGAGCTCTTGAGAAAATGGCATACTGTTTTACACTAGATAAGCAAGAGCACTGCTGTTGTTTAGGCTGCAAATCAAGAGTGATTTAAGCAGCCTATTCGTGTGCGTTAAATAATGAGCAAACAATTATGATGTAAAAGGATATTTTATTTGTGAAACCTGTGGTAAATACCTCCCAACTAAACCAATTATCTGGTCAAGCTGGACATGAATTTGAAGGTCAACTTCACATTTTGAGACCATCTCCATTTTGAGCCCTCCATGTGTGTACAGTAGGCTACATGGTGTCATATCGCTCTCCTATTGTATTGATTTTCAATTCATATTTATTCATGAGACAAAATTCCCATTTCAGAAAGTTGTGAGGCATGTGTGTGTGAGAAAGACTATGTGAAGGGAACGTTTTATTGCACATCCATCCAACTTTTTGTATCCATTGTAATTGACAAAAAGTAATCTAAGTACAAACACCACAGTACTGTGCTCACAAGGAGGTACAATTGTAGCCTTTAATGTGAATCTTTTGTCATGTCCTATTGTTGTGACTAAATCATTTTCTTAAAGAATATCAAAATGTATGGACACCTTACAAGACTAATATATTTTTTCTTGTATCCACATGTTTCCTATTGATGATAAAGACAGGTTGCAGCAGTGGATACATAATGTGAAGAGGAAAGACTGGACTCCAAACCAGTAGCACTATTCTCGCATCTGCTCCCTTCACTTAATTGAAGACTGTTTCAACCCTAGCCGCACTCATGTTAATCTTTCTCCAACCGCAGTGCCGACCATCTTCTACCCGCAGCTACAAAGTAATCTGAGGCTCAAAGTGCGACACACCACAAAGAGCATGAAAGCTGTGGTAGGTGAGACCAACACTCACACTCAAAGTTATAAACGTCATGTTAGTCATGACCATGACTACCTCGGGTGCGCTGACATTGATTCAGATGGTGCAGCCGTTCTGCAAGCAGTGTTGCAGATCATGGCACATATGTAAAGAAAAGAAATAATGATTCCCCCACTCATCTTAAGCGGAAATTTGCGTACGCTAGAGATCTGTTACGTAGTTGTAGGAAAAGACTGAGGCTTCAAGACCAGCGTCAAAAGACTCAAGCGTAGAGTAAAATCTCTCTCCTCAGTTGTTACTGATCTCAAACAGAAATCATGAGTTTCCTCCCACTGTGGTGATATGCTAGAGTCATCCTTTGATGGAGTTGCAAAGGAAATTCTCCTTAGGGCCATGTGTAAGTAGCCTGAGTGTTCCCATGCTGCCTTGCGATTTCATTCACGCTGCTAAGGTAGTCTGGAAACTACCGCCTTCATTTTTGCCTGAGATAGGGGACCAATCACAGAACAGGGGAGAAAGTAAGACGATGATGACCTATGCACAGATGCATTTGATAGACATCCGAGGCGCCCAATGAACAGATCTGGGCATTTTTTCAAATACGAGAACATTGACGTTTGGTTGCCAGAACGCGTCTCATTTGAGAAGTGGTAGGCACTAGCCAGGCAAATGAGTAAGAGTAAATCTTCCAGAATCTCTGATGATTTGAGATTGTTTGCCATGACACTGCATTTCTACTCGCGCGTTGTCTCTCTGAGATGCGATGGGCCATCTTATCATTTCTGCATGATGCAGGCTCTCGGAGCTGACATGTCGGTTGAAAACATGAGGCCATCTTCTCCTCACCCTGCAAATCCTCTGCAGGCTGAGCATGTGATGTTTGACGTGTGTTACATGCAGACCTAAAATAAATGGACAAACAGACTCCGTCGTTCTCAATGAGAGGGGGCTGAAACAAAAATCTGTTTCCTTTCCATCATACTGCGCAGACTCAAACTCATTTTGTGACGTTGGCCACCCTGTACATTGCTGTAACTTGTCTGATAGATGTTCATAGATACAGAAATTTGCCATTCGACTGACACAGCGCGATTTCTTGGATCTTGTACAATCTGATTATTTTTTAAACATATTTTTAGTCTTTGTCTGAATCACTCATTTTTTGCAAAATGGTATTTCTGTACTGTTAAGTGCGGGATCTGCAAGATCTTCACCGTCGTTTCCCGAGGATGACCATCATCTTCTCGGTACTCACCCCGAGACGTCGGTGAGGATCAGCAAATCCGGTGAAGATTGACAAAGCCCGTAAGTGGGTGAATAATGTAATGGCCACCTCTGTTTCGGCGATGGAGGGAGTGTTTGTGCGTCACCCCCAAATACAATTTAAGTATCCTGAACTGTTTCTCAGGGACGGTGTTCACTTCTCCCCAGGGGGTTGTGACATCTTCCTTGGGAACCTTGCTGAAGGGTTGAGAGGCGTCATCCAGCAGGGGGTAAGGCTGGATGACAATTCCCAACACAGTTCAGGATCTTAAATTTGATTTGAGGCGGTGTATGCTGTTTAGGCCATTCCATTGTTCTGTCATTGCTCCTCCTTGACCCCCCCCCCCCCCATTTTCCCCTTTTTAACCCCTCCTTGTCAGCGAAGTCACCTTTGCCAAATTTCCCCATGGACTCTCTCCTCTTCTCCCCACGACGAATGTAACAAACCCCCATGCCCATTTCTTATTTTTATTTTGTGTTATTAATATTAATGCTTAAAATAATTTCATTCCTCCATTTTTCACTCCTCTTTGCCAATTTTAGTATTTGCCCTCTCTTATCCACTTAAACCATTAAAAGAGGAACCAAAGAGTAATCCTCTTCGCCAGAGGACGACAAGATATCGGACATTTCCTGCCGCTAGACGGTTGACATTGATGGATTGCTGTTTGCAGCCTCTTATCCGCTTAAACCATTGATGAGAAAAGAGGAATCTTCTTCTCTTGCATGGCATTGCTCACCTGTTTTATTTTGATATCAACCAATCAAATTTGTAAATGTTTTATTGTGGCCTTGTGTAACAACTTCACCTCTACAGACTTGCCTGTTTCCTGAGAGGGACTTGGTCTTGCCTTCGGTGCTGAGCCCACCGGAGGACAACAAGATATCGGACATCTCCTGCCGCTAGACGGTTACATGCTGAAACTTCTCAGGAACACTTTTGCTGATGGTGGCCGCTTACAGACAGACGATGGCATAAAAATTAAGTGGCAGTATATCAAAGAGCTTAACAAACTTCAGGAGACTGAGGGCTTGATGCTAGGTAATAAGCTGAAGATGGCCCATATTCAATGGCGCAGCCAGAAAATGAAGGTCAATCTTGCTGCTCAAGTTTTTAGCAGCAGTATTGCAGATGCTCTGTTCTGTGACAAGGATCTTAACTTGCCTCAGCCTTCATGGTTGTGAGGACACTGAGGATAGTTGATTCAGCTTTTGACGTTCTTAATAGCAGGAATCCTGTGGCTAAGGGTTTGAAAGCTAATTTGAGAAGTTGTAATAAAGATCAGCTTCTGAGTGCTTTATTGAAATCATTTCATTAAGATTAAGGACAGAGCAGGCAAATACCTGCATGCAGGAAATAGGCAAACAGACCCCGTTGGATTTGTCACCAGCTTGTCGCCAGTGATCTTGGGGGACTCCCCACCCACACCCCTGTTCAGTTGGTTCAGTGCACCCCTCTGTTGGACAGTGACCTCTCACCTTTGGTGTTAGGCTCATGTTTCAAGAGCTGGTTGAAGCTCCTAATGCGCCATGTAAGTATCTCCTCACTTACAAACTCAGTCAAGATCATCTTGAGCTGTTCTTTTCTACAGTGCAGTCACGAGGAGGCTACAATAACAACCCAAACTGCAAGGCTGCATACAAGCGCGCTCATTTGCCATCAGGTAAAGAATGGCACAGGTAACTGTATCATTAAGGATGGCACCAACATGCTGGCCGTGACCGTCAGTCCAGTCTCGCAACAGTTTGACCTTCAACCGGTAGTCTTTCAGGAATCTGACCATGACTACAGTGCTCTTCCTAATGTGGAGTCTATATCGGAGTTTAAGGACGCCGCTATAAACTACATTGCTGGGTTTGTGGTCAAAAAGACGAAGGAAAAATGTTTGTGCATCTCTTGCACTGAACTCGAATAGCACGCATGCCTACCTTCATTGCCCAGAAGAACAGAGGAGGCTCGCAAAATCCATCAACGAGGCATTGTGGAGGTGTGCAAAGGCTCTGAACACTGCTTTCAAAGACTTCTGAAGTCCAATGGTGGAAAGCTCCATCAAGGTAAGGGAATAACAGCAGCCCCTCTTATTCAAGTTCTCTCTGATTGTTCAGATAAGAATCTTTTTTTCAGAGCTGGATCAACATATGTTTGAAACCAGTATTGAGGACAATCATGTTCACACTGTGGTGAAGATGGCTGCCTCCATGTACGTACATAAAAATATGCCTTCATCATCTGGTTAGACGAGAAACTGAAAAGGTAACTGGGTCTCTTGTGAGAAGGAGGATGAACAAATTGATACATTTCCACCATCAGTAGATGGTACTGTACATGTTCCTCTCAGACCATGCCTAGGTAGGGAACAATTCCTCAAAAGTTGGGAATAGTTTAACTTTAGCGCCCCCTACCTATGGACATCAAGGGGACACAAAGTGCTCCTAGTCACAGAAAGCTCACTGAGACCTTTCCGTTGATACCAAGTTTGTGTCTCTACGACAAAACATGACCGAGAAGGCCCCCATCAAAAATCTTCTTCCGAAAGGACTTGGAAGCATAGGTTTATAGACGGCCTAAAAATAAACTTTGAGATACAAACCTGATTTTTACATATGTATTACTGCTCCCTCTGGGGATTATGAAACAGTCTTTCTTGTGTCCCTTACATGCTCCTTTCTCAGGTTACAGCCTCTCAGAAAATACATTTTTAGGTGGGCCCTAACTTTTACAGTCAGCGGCCGTTCAGCAATTCCCAGAAAGGACAGACAAGATGGGACTATTACTGGTTTGTTAGGCCTATGATGGTCTCCTTTGCCCTAGAGAATGAGCTGGCCATGTGTTTTTGCTGAGGAGATATAGGCTTATATTTCAGAGGCCACATTTGTATTCACCCCTTGCCAATGATGTAATAATTCTTCGCGCCACAGCAAAATAGCCTAGCTGGACGGCAAGAAGACAAGTCGAATCAATGGGTTCTGATGGGACATATAGGGAGGGAAAGTGAAAACCAGCGCCCCAAGTGGTTGCGTTCCTATCGAAGAGCAGCTCCAATGTTAAGTCCCATAGACCGACTTTTCAAAAAAATACTACGCAGCTATACCAGCGATCTTATCCACCAAAAATATTTTTCAGTCGGCATACTGTAATAATCTACTAACTGTGAAAATATCAGACTCTATTTCGCCTTATTTAAAAAAAACGTAATTGCTCGTTTCATTTCATAAATGGACTACAACTTCAAGTGACGTGACACCCTTCGACGACGTTACTCACCTAGCATGGTTTGTTTATTAGCCTGTTAGCTAGTTGGTTAGTTAGTAGACAATCACACTTACTGCCAGCTCTTGTGTGAGTAGGAGCACAACACAAGTTATCCCAACATAAAGGTAATTACCACGCGGTTTACATCGCTCTCTGTTATTACAAAAATATGATAAGCAAGTTAAGCAAATTGCCGTTTTGATCAGTTGGAGAGGGAGCGCCCAAACTGGTGACGTCAAATGCTACTGTAGCTAGCTACTGTAGTTCGTTATCACCATGTTACAAACAAACTCAAAACAATTAAACTGATCCTAAAAAATAAAGTATGACCACTAGAAGCAATAGAGCTGACCTACATGGATAGCATATTGAAGGCATTTAACTAACTTCCGATCGTGGGCCGAGATATATTTTTTCTAAAAGAAAATCCCATCCTCTCCCGCTAGCCTCTAGGAACGCAACCACCAGGTGGCGATGAGATTACTTTCCCTCCCTATAGCACAGCGCAGAGATTATAGTGAGATTTAACCTTCATAATGCCCTTCCACCACTGTTTGCATATTGTTTACAATGAAACAACATCCGATTTCTTGATACAGATATATTTTGCTTTGTTTTCTTGAGTATTTTGGGAGTATTTCAACCACGATTACCGTCATCTTGTCAGTCTACTAAGCTCAGCCAGGGTTGTTATAGCAACCATAAACTCTGAACGGGACGGCGCGTTTAACGAGTTCAATGCTAGGATAAACGTTAGCTAGGATAGCTAATAATAGTGTTCAATGGCAGCTAACATTATTTTATGATATGTTATGTTTTGACTATGTTACATCTGGAGCATCACAAATAAAGTGGTCAAATCGGTTTGAAATATTTTAGCCCAGAAATACTTAATATGGGCGTTAATGTACAGTAGGCTAATGTTAACAGTAGGCTACGATCTAGCTGCCCTATGTTAGTGCTGTTATCACCAGTTTAATAACTATGTAAATTTGCAATCATAACCCATTTCACCTTACAACACCACTGGCATGTTTACGTGACTACCAGACGCTGAAGAGAATGAGCAATAATGTAATTTGCCGTACATATCCTATCTTTTAGCCGTCCAGCATGGTGCCGTCCGGCACTGTCACGTCACAAAGTGAGCGTCATGCTAGGGCTGGCTGGTCGTAGGTTGATGAAGTGGGACCAGTGCTTCCCTTACTGGAAGCAGAAAAGGGGCGACGAGATGCGCCACAGATCCTCCTTATCCATGTCGGAGGAAATGACTTGGGGTACACCAAGGGGACAGAGCTCGTCAAGAATATCAGAGATGATCTTGTATTGGTGATGTCTCTCTTTTCAGGGACCCATGTCGTTTTCTCTGGCATCTGCGAGCACAGAGTCTGGATGAGAGGGACCTGTGACACCCCTGGCCATCTCAACCATAGGTCCAGGAGGAACGTCAACAAGATAGTGGCATCGTTCATGGGGAACATGAGGCATAACAACCTCCGTACCGACTTGCCGGTGTTTGGGAGAGACGGTGTCCAACTCAACACGGTTGGGAACACCATTTTCATGGAAAACATTGTTCACCACATACCCTCACTGTTGTGAATGAACCCAAAGGCCCTTTTAAGGGCCACGAAATGACGGGATAAACAGCCTTATGGCTGTGTGTGTGTGAAGGAGAACGCTTGCTAGGTAGCATTAGCTAAATAGCTAGTGTGGTGTCAGCTACATAATTAGCAAATATGAGCTAGTTTACGGTCGATTTAATTACTGTCAAACCGCAATGCAATAGTGTTAGCTAAATAATTAGCAAATATGAGCTAGTTTACGGATATAGATAATCCTCACAAACGACACACAGTTAGTACTCACTTGATTATGACCAGAGAATGTATGACTGAAATTGTTTTTTTATGAGATCGGATGATGTGACCGTTGGTTGTCAGTGTTTTGCAGCTGAAACGAGTCATAGCTAATTTGCACAAAGTTAAACTATTTTTTAACTTTTTTTGGTCGCCCAAGTTTTGAAGCTGGTCGCTGTGGTTGCTGTAGTTGCTCGTCCCCATTCAAAGTCAAGTACTTCCGCCGATTTTGCAGCTTTGGTCGCTCTTGGTCTGAACGCAGTTAAGGGCCCATCACATTACACGCGGCATGCGCTATGAAACCCATTGCTTTCAATGGGTTGAGAGCGCAAAAACGGGTCTGCCGCTGTGCTCAGCAAAGCGCAGCGCCGGAAGCATTTTGCCGCTGTTGCGCGTACCGCGGTCAAAGTTGAAATATGTTTAACTATAGCTATGAGCTAAATTGTTGTTATTCTAAATGTGTACTATTATACTATATTGTACTATTATATTATGATGCTTTCATTTCTATTCTGCTTTTATTAATGAATAATTTATAATATATAATAGAATATGATAATATAATATACAAAGAACAATAAGGTTTTAAGAAGGCTGAGTTGTTAGTTAGCAACTGTAAATTAGATTAGCCTTTAAAAAAGCTGTGAGTTGCTAGTTAAAGTATATAAATTTAAATATAATAATTGATTCTGGCAAGTAAGTTGTACTTGATATTACAGCAATACATTAACTTGGTTTTAATGAGTGCAATTTTTTACAAAAATGTTTTTTAAGTAAATTCTACTAATCATTTTTTTCAGCGTACCTTCATTGCCCAGAAGAACAGAGGAGGCTCTCAAAATCCATCAACAAGGCATTGTGGAGGTGTGCAAATGCTCTGAACACGGCTTTCAAAGACTTTTGAAGTCCAATGGTGAAGCTCCCTCAAGGTAAGGGAATAACAGCAGCCCCTCTAATAATACATAGCCCTTCAAAAAAGGCTGCAAGTTGCTGGTAAATTAGATTAGCCTTTAGAAAGGCAAACCTTCGCTTCGAGGTGTGATCGTATTTCTACTAATATAATTTAATATAGAATATAATGTAATAATGTAGTATAATATAATAATAAGCCTTTGAAAATACTTAAAAAAAATAATGTGAGTTGCTAGCAACTGTAAATTTGATCTTTCAAAAGGCTGTGAGTTGCTAGCATCTAAATTAGCCTTTAGTAAGGGCGCTTTCACACCACTAATTCGATTATTTGTTTAAAAATATAATGTAGTATAATATAATATAATGATAAGCCTTTGAATAAACAATATAACTGAATATAATATGCAATATAGTATATATAATATCAAACAATAATTAGCCTTTAAAAAGGCTGCTGGTTGTCGATGTTATGATAAAGTCTACGAAAGGCTGTATCGATGTTGTCAAGCTGAACTGAGGGGAGCGTTGCTGGCAGGGGGTTTTATGTCATTGGATTTTTCACTTGGATTTTAAAAAGTTCTTGCAACACCTGATTGGCTCATTCGTGTTATGTCCATTCACTGACTAATCAGAGTGAGATTATAAACTAACAGCTACACAGTTGGAAGTGAGTGAGTCCTACTTTAATACATTCTCTGCTGTATTGAAAAATAATTCTGAATCGTTTTCATTGATAAATAAAACCTTAGATTTTGTGTAAAATCAAACGCCTAAACACCTGAAAATATATGTGTAAACAAGGTCGAGAGGACAAACATAAATCTGATCCAAAAAAAAAATGACACAAATGACCTCCACAACAGCAGAACAGGTAACTGTGCGCTCAGACCAAGAGTGACCAAAGCTGCAAAGTCGCTTTTGACGATGGTAAAATGCAGCCGCTAAAAAAAAATAATTTGTGGAAGTCGCTCATAACGTGAGAGACTCGAACGTTCGATTTCGTTTATGACATCCACACAAGCGAAGCACGCCTGCATTCCGATTGGTGGTCAGTGTTTTGCAGCCGAAACGAGCCATAGGTAATTTGCATAAAGTTAAAGAGAACCTATGCAACTTTTTCATTGTCATAAAATCGCTTAAAAATTGTTGTTTTGCTTGACTGACCAGTTTTATCGAAAACAGTAATATTTCCTCCCGCCCAGCAGTGTCCCTATCCGCTATTGCAGCCTTGCAGTTTGTGCAGTAGGCGACCACTCCTTGTTTACATCTGGAAGTCTGAAACGCTAACTGTGTTCACACCGCCGGCGACTTGAGCTTCCAAAATCGCTCAGGACGCCCTGTGAAGGACGCTGTGGGAAGCTGGGATCAGCTTGGATTCTTTGGCCGCTCTGACGTAGTAGCATTCTGCTGGACGTTTGGTCGCTGAACCGCGTCATAGCTCATTACCATAAAGTTAAACCATTTTCAACTTTCTCTAGTCGCTCAAGACGCCCAAAACGCGACGCCGACGGATTGGTCGCTGCTGGCAGCTGAGAGAAGCCGGCTTCCATTGAAAATGAATGACTTCCGGAATCTTTGGAAGCTCAAGTCGACGGCGGTGTGAACGCACAGTAAGGAACAAGAACCATGCTTGCAATTTATTTATACATATAGCCTATATATGTATAAATATACACGCTAAACCTGTAGGGGAAGCTCTGCAGAGATATATGCAAGTATAAAACGAGCGAAAACGAAAAGCGAAACCGGAGATGCAATCGGCAATATCCTGCATAGTTTCTTTTAACTGTTTTTAACTTTTTTTGATCGCTCTGGTCGCCCAAGTTTTGACGCTGGTCGCTGTGGCCGTTTTGGATGCTGTAGTCGCTCGTCAGCAACCAAAGCTGCAAAATCGCAAAAAAGTAATTGACTTTGAATGGGGACGAGCGACTACAGCGCCCAAAAAAATTATAAACAGTTTAACTTTATGCAAATTAGCTATGACTCGTTTAGGGTGCAAAACACTCACAACCAGTCGGAATGCAGGTGTGCTTCGTTTGTGTGGATGTCACAAATGAAATCGAACGTTCGAATCCATCACGTCATGAGCGACTTGGGCGACAGAATGTTTTTAGCAGCTGCATTTTACCAGCGTCAAAGAAAAGCGACTTTGCAGCTTGGTCATTCTTGGTCTAAACGCACAGTAAGAGATTCAGGCCCCCTTTCTCCTTACAGGGTCGAGACTCGAGAGCACAAACAAATCTGATCCAAAAAAAAAAAACAACACAAATGCCCTCCACAACAGCATAACGCTGGGTTTCCACAGGGCATGTCACCACGCGAAATACGCCTGTTAAAATTTCGCCCGAGGGGGGTGGTCGCACACCTAGCGTTTCGGTTGAGTGACAGGCAGGATACTCGTTGAAAACGGTGGTCAACAGTAGCTCAACAGGTTAGCTTAGTAGTCTAGTCGTAATTTCTTGAACCCAGACATTTTGAGTACCCTAAAGTTTTATTGCAGAAATGTCATCTATAGGCCTAACAGATGGAATTTAACTTGGTTGCCTAAAGTTGCACTTTGGGCAATTTGCATAATTAACATAAATATATAGGCATTAAGGTGAATAGGGTGCAGGTGAATAGGGTAAAATTTTTAAATAATAGATATCACTTTGAAACTTTCTTAGTTGGTTACTTGTGCTAAGACGAGAAAAAAATGCATTGCATGTTTTTTGTATTTTAATGTTTACATATGCAAATGAGGCCATGTCTCATTAAACATGCGCTCATTTGCATACTGACAAAATCAGATTGTTTAATAATAAAGTCATGCTCAAAATATTTTTTTCCAAGGGTAAACATGTGTACTTGGGGTCTGAGTTGGTGAAAACCTCTAAGGAACCTGGTCAGGAGGCAGTGTTGACCTATGGACGGACGGATTAAGAAATTAGGTGCTCCATGCAAAATAACTATATAACAGCATGCACACACAAGCAAACCTACAAGAACTATACATAATATGCAAAATAACTATATCCAGCATGCACACGTACACAAATACACATTAACTATATACAAGAACTATATACAACATATAAAATATGCCATTTTAAAGGCACAGGAGCAAGATGTCTTTGTACGGTCACAATTATGACCATTGGGATTAAATGGGTCAATGGGTTAACACTGCCTCCTTAACAGGTTCCTTTAAAGGTTTTCACCAACTCAGCCCTCCAAGTATACATGTTTACTTTGGAAAAAAGAAACATTTTGAGCCTGGCTTTATCACACTATCTGATTTTGAATGTATGCAAATTAGAGCCTTTTTTATGAGATAGGGCCTAATTTGCATATGTAAACATTAAAATATAAAAAACATACAATACATTTTTTTCTCATCTTAACACAAGTAACCAACTGAGAAAGTTTCATAGTGATATCTATTATTTACATTTTTTACCCTATTCACCTGCACCCTATTCGCCTTAATTGGCTATATATTTATGCTAATTATGCAAATTGCCCAAAGTGCAACTTTAGGCAACCAAGTTGAATTTCATCCACTAGGCCTATAGATCACATTTATGCATTAAAACTTTAGGGTACTCAACATTTCTGGGTTTACTATTGAGCCTATGGGGATTACGACTAGTGGTTAGTTAGCGAGACAGTCTAGTGCTTCAGATTATATCCAGTGGTTTATCTAGCCCAAGTATGTTCAAGTGGCATACACACAACAATCCGTTTTAATGTTTTTATGTTGACAACAAGTCATGTTGTACAGAAACACGATAGTAGTTCATTTCAGTGGGCTAGCGATTTAGCTGCTATGTGTTTTCAATAGGTTATAATGGGTCAACTAGCTAACAAGCTAACTCTACCGTTAGAGAGCTTAAGTTAACCTACAATGATCTGTGTGTCCTGAACACATTTATGTTGCACATAAACAATAAACCGTATCAAAATAAACCATTAAAAGTGGTCAAGAAACCTTAATTCACATTTAATATTTCCAGTTACGACCCCCGGGCTGCCGCCATTGTTTTCTGATTTTTTTGTAACTCCCGCCTCTGTGTACAACGCAGGCTGCTGATTTGCTCTGAGCAGTTCAAATTTGCATAAAGTTGGGAGATCGCCAACTTTGATTCGCCCCATGAGGCGAATTCGCTTCATTTCGCCCGGACCGGAGCGAATTTCGCTTCCCTATTCATTTTCAATGGGCGCGAGGCGAAATTTAACTTGTGTGGAAACCCACCGTAACAGGTAACTGTGCGCTCAGACCAAGAGTGACCAAAGCTGCAAAGTCGCTTTTGACACTGGTAAAATGCTTTGGTCTAAACGCACAGTGAGATTCAGGCCCCCCCCTTTCTCCTCACTTCATGCTACTCTTGACTATTGAAGGCAGCTTCTGTGGGAATTTAGAGCAATGTAACAATTTTTCAACATTCTGAGAGAGAGTGGGGGAGAGATGGGGAGGGGTTTTAGATATATTAAAAATGCTGTGTTAATGTTTTTTTTTACATTTTCTGTTCATTTTTTCACTCGAAATTATAAGTTATATGCTTATGAGTCACATCGTAGCTGGTTAGCGCCTAAGGCATGGTCTAAAACTCTTTATATCCGGATTTTTCCAGAAGTCAATGGGAGAAATTAATGACAAATTTACTTCAGGGCAAGCACCTCTCTCGGAGGAGGGGCGGGACTGTTGAGCTCTATTAATTTCTCCAAGAGCAAAAAACTCCATAAAGAATTTTAGACAGTGCCTTAGGCTAGCTTTACACTACAACGATCTGAACACAATCCGCAAAAGTGGCGTTGCGTTCCCACTTTTTATTTCGCGTTTAGACGAGCGTCTTTGGGTGGAAATCTGCATGCACACGGTGACGCAAAAGTGTGTGAAATTTGATGTAGTATGCATGCCAGGTGGCTAGGTGATACTGTGAAGCACTGCCAAAACAACAACTCCAAGAGCGCGCGCATGCGTTGAAACTTCTTCTACTTTCTCCGTAGTAGCGCGAAATAGCCATAAGACTAAAAGAAAATAGCCCACCGTCAAAAACCAAATCATGGCTAAGAACCGAGGCAAGACAGACAACTTTGTCTGGACAGACGAGGAGGTCGAGCTATTGTTGCAAACGACGTTGGATCACAAGTAATTAATTCGCCTTCTCTGTTCTGATATATCAGTAATTACTCTGCTTATGTGCTGAAAGGACTCCTGAATAGAAGCAGCTAAGGCCACTTGAATGTCTGACTGATGGAAATAATCGACATGTTTGTTATTTTTTGGCTGTACTGCACATGTATATGACGTCAACGCGTATGCGAGGATAGCCAGCGTGAGCAGCTCAGGGGCCTCATTTATAAAACTTTGCGCAGGATGTACGCCAGAAGATGGCGTGCGCTCAAAACTCAGAAAGTGCGTGCGCACAGAAATATTCTGATTTATAAAATCGTGCGCACGCACGTTCCACGCCAATTTCCCTTTATAAATCAAGCTCTACTCTACATTTGCGGCACCTGTGCGTACCTCAAGACACACCCATAATTGCTTATAAATATTCAGCGAAACGCCCTTAATGAATATTGATGTCTGTGGACAACATGCCAAAAACAGCGGGAAAGACAAAAAACGCAACTTCATTGACTGTTTGTGGGTTCATAAATGGCGTGAGCAGCCACCGTTTCAGCGGATATCCACTGTCACCTACAACATAACTTGAATGAGTAAAGGGTGAATGTTTAGAAATGGTCGAAAAATTGCTACAAATTCTTTTAGGATTTACACACAGGATTTAAACACGATTCGCCCGCACCTACAGTAGAAGCCACCATCGCGCACAGCTCCAGCATTCAGTCTGCGCCCAACGCTGCTACAGTATGTCTCAATATGAATCAGGCCAACATTTGTGAGCAACATGTCCGTGTCACATATATAACTTGGACATTGAGGGAATGAAAATGCTTCCTGTTAACAAAGGCACATTTATTTTCACTCGGTGGTCTTATAGCAATATGATAGCAGTCAATAGCACGGATCACATTTGGGAAATTAGACTGCGTTTTTATTTGCCTGTTCACCATGTAAGGAAAGTTGATGTAGTTTGGTGATGAAGCAGTTACACCTCCTAACACGTCTGGCAAAATTCGGCTGAAGGTTGGCTATTCCAGTCCGGTCAGCCAGTTCTCGATTCAGCCAGTGGCAAGAAAGCCGATGCAAGTCAGCACTTACTGTATATAGCCTACCATTTGCAAGCTAACAAGCAACATGTTTGAGCCATGATTATTGACAAATAACAAAACATGCATGAAAGCCATAAGTGGATAATTAACAAAACATACATAGGCATAGCCTATCAGCATGTCTTTCTCGCATCAAATAAGATGGAGTTTTTGACGGGCGCACGAAACAACAATCAACCACGTTTTAGATTTTAAACAGGATTAGGTTAAGGCAGTTATGTCATTGATGCGCGTCATTGCGCGATGTTATGCTTGTGTTAAACTTCAATTATTGAACCAATTTCGGGTCGTTGTACCTGTTTCCTCCTGAGGTCGCAGTTTCTGCTTTTCCCTTTTTTGTGCGTACGCATGGGTCAGAGCTTGCGTGGAGGTGCGCACATTTTCCCGTCAAGTTCACGTTTTATAAATACCAAAGCTTGCGTAGAACGAGGCGTACGCATTCTTTTGTGCGTACGCATCGTTTATAAATGAGGCCCCAGAGCACACTTTTGCGTTGTCAACCCTTTAGACGGGAACGCGACGGTGGAGCGTTTTTAAGATTTCCACTCTGGAGGGTGGGTTCATTTTTTTGCGTTTTTAATAGTGGTGGGGGAAAAAATCGATTCTGTTCAGTATCGCGATATTTTGTGCATGCAATTATATCGATACTAGTAGCTCAAAGTATCGCAATACTTAATTATAGAATTTAATTATCTATTTTACCTTTATTTGAGTCCCCAAGGGGAATTTCAAGATATTACACTCACAAGGTGGCGCTTGTTGTGGCGTTTTATTGTGCATTCAACGGCAATTTCAAATAAAAATGGCTTCACAATCACAACCTGTTATAGACGACCCTCCATCACTTTGAAAGTGTGGGTGTATTTCGGTTTTCAACAAAAAGCAAATAGTAAGGACCTTGATATACACCACGCCATGACAAAGTGAGTTGAACAGTGTTATTTTCCTTATTTTTTGTAATGCCTTTGAATAATATGAGAGACATGAATAGCAATATATCGCAGAATCGAATCGCAATACTTGTTGTATCGCAATATGTTTAGAATCGCAATAATATCGAATTTTGGCCCAAATATCGCAATAGTATCGAATTGTCATTCTTTTGCCAATTCCCACCCCTAGTTTTTAAGCCCCAAAAACGCTGTCGCCGTCTAAACGAAAGGCACATCTGATAAAATATTTTTGTCGGTTTCACCCGGGAGCGTTGTCGTGTAAAGCCAGCCTTAGGCGAACCAGCTACGATAGGGAGGGAAAGTGAAAACCAGCGCCCCAAGCGGTTACGTTCCTATCGAAGAGCAGCTCCAATGTTAAGTCCCATAGACCGACTTTTCAAATAAATACTAAGCAGCTATACCAGCGATCTTATCCACCAAAAATATTTTTCAGTCTGCATACTGTAATAATCTACTAACTGTGAAAATATCAGACCCTATTTCGCCTTATTTAAAAAAAAAACGTAATTGCTCGTTTCATTTCATAAATGGACTACAACTTCAAGTGACGTGACACCCTTCCACGACGTTACTCACCTAGCATGGTTTGTTTATTAGCCTGTTAGCTAGTTGGTTAGTTAGTAAACAATCACACTTACTGCCAGCTCTTGTGTGAGTAGGAGCACAACACAAGTTATCCCAACATAAAGGTAATTACCACGCGGTTTACATCGCTCTCTGTTATTACAAAAATATGATAAGCCAGTTAAGCAAATTGCCGTTTAGATCAGTTGGAGATGAAGCGCCCAAACTGGTGACGTCAAATGTTACTGTAGCTAGCTACTGTAGTTTGTTATCACCATGTTACAAACAAACTCAAAACAATTAAACTGATCCTAAAAAATAAAGTATGACCACTAGAAGCAATAGAGCTGACCTAAATGCATAGCATATTGAAGGCATTTAACTAACTTCCCATCGTGGGCCGAGATATATTTTTTCTAAGAGAAAATCCCATCCACTCCCGCTAGCCTCTAGGAACGCAACCACCAGATGGCGATGAGATTACTTTCCCTTCCTATTTTGAGCGAAAAAACTACCGATAGAAGTACAAGACTGTGTACATATTTTAAATTCTGAGTTAAAGAACTACTATCCCATGAGCCTTTTCAAACGTACAGCAGCTTTATTTATTTAGAACATTTACACTTCTATTTTAATCTGAGAAAAAAAGATGATTATTTTCCTACCATTTCCATTGAGTTAATTCAACTTTTAAAGGTATACTATGCAACGTTTTTCAGTTAATCAATTCGTTCCATACTATTATATATGATTAAATGAGCCATTACCGGTCGAACAATGTTTTTTTTCGCCCGCCCTAGTGGTCTGTAGCGGTAGAACCACGCTTGCAACTTCAGGAGCCCTCGGGCACGCACCCATGCTCTACTCCAGGAAGTGCACATGTAAAGTCTCATGAAAACACACGGCAGACTGACCGATGGAGGAGTTTTGTAAATACACGCTAAAGCTGCAGGGGAAGCTGCAGAGAAATATGCATGCACAAATCAAGCGAAAACGAAAAGTGAAAGCGAAACTGGCGATGAAATCGCCAATCCTGCATAGTTTTCCTTTAAGATGAGAAATCGGCCAGCCAAACATCGGTTCTGACGGCACTTCTTTCCAACGAAAAACGAGACGACAGGCGCGGGAAAAGTTGACAGGTTATGTTTGCTATTTACATAGCAACGGCGATCTCTACCAATCAAAGGCTCTGCTTTCACCAGCTTTTACACATTAGGATGTTTGGTAGTGTAGTGCTTTCTCGTTATTGAGAACTATGCAGGATTGGCGATTTCACCTCAAGTTTTTCATTTTCGCTCGTTTTATGCCTGCATATTTCTCTGCAGAGCTTCCCCGACAGCTTGAGCGTGGATATTTATACATATATAGGCTATATATAAATATATAAATTGCAAGCGTGGTTCTTCTTGTTCCTTCCGTGTCTCAGCCTTCCAGATGTAAACAGGGAGCGATCGTCTCCTGAACAAACTGCAAGGTTGCAATAGCGGATAGGGACACTGGGGGCGGGAGGAAGGCTACCGCCGTTCATTCCGACATACCAGCACTCCGACATTGACGTCCAATTGTCGTAGTGGAGGCATGTCCCACCACTCCGGAAAAAAAAAATTCATGGTCGCAGTGGCGGTATTTAACTTTTTTTTCAAACAACGTGCCATTCCGACATGAGGTCATTAATAGGCTATTAATAGGAAAATAGGATTTGTAAACTGTCGGAATGGGGGTACTAAAATGTGTCGGATTGGCAGCATGTCGGAATAACACCATGTCGGACGAATGGGATGTCGGACTGGCAGGATGTCAGACTGCCGACATGTAACCGGGAGGAAATATTACTGTTTTCGATAAAACTGGTCAGTCAAGCAAAACAACGATTTCTAAGCGATTTTATGACTATGAAAAAGTTGCATAGTGCCTCTTTAAATCAAATTGTCGTAGTGGAGGCATGTCTCTTTATGGGAGAAAGTCCCACCACTCCGACATTTTTTTTTTTCATGGTCGCAGTGGCGGTATTTAACTTTTTTTTCAAACAACGTGCCATTCCGACATGAGGTCATTAAAGGGATATTCCGCCATTTTTGGAAATACGCTCATTTTCCACCTCCCCTCGAGCAAAACAATCGATATTTACCTTGTTCCCGTTCATCCAGCCATTCTGTGAGTCTGGCGATACAACTTTTAGCTTCAGCCTAGCATAGATCACTGAATCGGATTAGACCATTAGCTTCTCGCCTGCTAGCTTCATGTTTAAAAGTGACCAAGATTTCTGATAATTTTCCCATTTAAAACGTGTCTCCTCTCAAGTTAGAAAGTGCAATAAGACCAACTGAAAATGAAACCTGGCGTTTTTCTAGGCTGATTTGACATGGAACTACACTCTCATCTGGCGTAATAATCAAGGCAACTTGCAAACGTACCATAGGCGCAGTGATATCGTACGCAGCATCTGAAAATAGTCCCCATAGACATCAAGCAGTAGTAGTGCCAGTAGCTGCAAGTTGCCTTGATTATTACGCCAGATGAGAATGTAGTTCCATGTCAAATCAGCCTAGAAAAACGGCAGGGTTCATTTTCAGTTGGTCTTATTGCACTTTCTAACTTGAGAGGACACACGTTTTAAATGGGAAAATTACCAGAAATATTAGTGACTTTTAAACATTAAGCTAGCAGGCGAGAAGCTAATGGTCTAATCCGATTCAATGATCTATGGTAGGCTGAAGCTAAAAGTTGTATCGCCAGACTCACAGAATGGCTGGATGAACGGGAACAAGGTAAATATCGATTGTTTTGCTCGAGGGAAGGTGGAAAATGAGCGTATTTCCACAAATGGCGGAATATCCCTTTAATAGGCTATTAATAGGAAAATAGGATTTGTAAACTGTCGGAATGGGGGTACTAAAATGTGTCGGATTGGCAGCATGTCGGAATAACACCATGTCGGACGAATGGGATGTCGGACTGGCAGGATGTCGGACTGCCGACATGTAACCGGGAGGAAATATTACTGTTTTCGATAAAACTGGTCAGTCAAGCAAAACAACGATTTCTAAGCGATTTTATGACTATGAAAAAGTTGCATAGTGCCTCTTTAAATCACAAATATTTTTTTTCCCCCTCAAAACAAGGTTGATGTCCCATTAACTTTTCGCATCTATATGAGCATGTACAATCGCTTTGTCTCGTCATAGCTGGTTTTAAGTCTACCATGGACGGTTACGATTTTATGGCTTACTGTGCATTCAGACCGAAAGCGTCAAAGTCACTGGTGAAGCTCATAGCTCGACGTTCACCCCAGTCCGGTGCCGAAAGCGTCAAAGCCATGACGTGAAACATTCAACAAACCGGTATCCGCCGTTCATTCCGACATACCAGCACTCCGACATTGACGTCCAATTGTCGTAGTGGAGGCATGTCTCCTTATGGGAAAAAGTCCCACCACTCCGACATATTTTTTTTTCATGGTCGCAGTGGCGGTATTTAACTTTTGTTTTCAAACAACGTGCCATTCCGACATGAGGTAATTAATAGGCTATTAATGTTACAGTTATTATTTTCCTGTCACTTCGTCTGTTTTATGACCTAGAAGGTTGTATTTGGCATCTGTGGATAGCTCTAGCTCTCCTCTTTTATCTGACATGCAAGCCATATATTTTTTACCATGGTTTCACGAGTAGCCTAAATCAAACGAAAGTAGCGGTAGCCGAAGCTATATGACATTCTTATTTGTTTGTCACTTCGTCTGTTTTTATAACACAAAAGGATCGATGTGTTTGGTATCAATGGAAAGCTCTGTTTCTCCTCTTTCATTTGATATGCGTGTCTGTTGCCTGCGATGCCTGGTCCCGGAGTAATCCAAGCGAGAGCAGTGGCTGCGTGGAGCAATATAGACTGTAAATATGATAGGCCTATACTTTGATTTAAATTCATGATTTTATTTTATTTTCATACTTGATCGTACAGACACTGTCTAGTCTCGTTAAAGCCCCGGTTCTGCTCTTTCATGCAATATAGGTCTCATCTCGCTATGACTAATAATCGCGGAGCAATGTACAGAGAAAAATGGGTGTGTTTTTTGACGCACTTTGCGTCCGTCGGGCTCATAGGGTCCGTTAAATTGTCTTGGAAAAAAATAGGATTTGTAAATTGTCGGAATGGGGGTACTAAAATGTGTCGGATTGGCAGCATGTCTAAATAGCAGCATGTCGAAATAGAGGCATGTCTAAATGGAAGCATGTCGTAGTGGTGGCATGTCTGAGTGGCAGCATGTAACCCAACAAACCACAAGCAGCAATCCTGCGAGTTTGACATTCTGATTAGTTGACGCCGAACCGTGTCATAGCTCATTACCATAAAGTTAACTGAGTCTCAACTGTTTTTTTGACGCCCGTGAAGCCAAGCTCACGTCCAGAACGCTTTTGACGCCAGTAACGCCGACTCTCCATAGAAAATGAATGATTTCAGGCGTTCTTGACGCGTTTGACGGTCTTGGTCTGAATGCACAGTTATTCTCCACTTGTCAATGGAAAAATTGCACAGGAGTCTTACTTACAGAATCGGCTTTGGGCGGGACTGTCGAGCTCAAGTCATGGGCACCTGATCTAACCCTTCCCAATCTGGTCCTACAGAATCATCCCCAGCATGGTCAGGTTCCATGTGAATTTGGGAACTGACAGTTTGTGCATTCTGTTGAACAATGTCCTGCTTTATGTGTTCTGTCAGTTGTGCAATTCTGCGCCTCTTTGAAGAAATGCAAGGACCCAGAAACGCTTCTCGATACCCCTTATAAAAAATATTATTCCTAGCCTGGCCAAACTTTGTAGGGTAGAAGACAGACATGTTCTCATTATGATTGGACCGTTAAAAGATTAAACTGCATGGCCATTAGTTTTAATGTAGTTACTAGGAGATATAATTAGCTTAGAAGTCGCTTCTCTTTGTATTTGCGATTAGGAATGTTAAAGGCAGACATAAAACATCATTGCTCCAAATTATGTCATCACTTAGTCTGGAAAAACATTACCTGCCATTATAATTTCAGCTTTCTTTTCCCCCCCAATGTTTCGGGTTCTGTGTGTATGGCTGATGTTGCACAGTCCGGGTCAGTGGAACTGTTAGGTGTGCCATAGCCTTCTCATAGGTGTCATTTTTCCCCCCAGAAGGGTCCCGTAGGATTGTGTCACGGGCCCAGGCACATTTGCCCAGAGTCTCTCCCAGGAATCTGGGACAACTGCAAACTCCACAACCTCCCATTGATTCTCCATGGCCAATACTGTAAAATTAGTCGTTTTTAGTACGCATGACACCATGCAGGTCAAGTCAAAGCAGATTAGCAGTGAATCGCAAACAATATGGATAGTGCTATGAAAGCATCTCCATCCTCATAAAGGGCACACTTAAAGCAATCTGTGATATCTGACAAGCTCTGTAGTTGCAGGTTTGATACCTTGTAGCATCCAAGGTATGAGAATCGACAGGAATAAGTGTCCAATTTACTGAATTCATGATATACGATCTAGATTATATATAGGCTATAGAGATTGAGAACGTGACGTAAAACGCAACGCATTTTGGGAATAGGTGGCCCAAAACTAAGTTGTTTTACTGACGTGCGGGAACAACGAAGTGCAGTTGTCGAAATGCCGTTTACCTGCTGTGTTATAAAATTCAATAGAGTAACATGAAGCTTATCTTTTATAGTTTTCCAGCGTGGAAAAATAATAGTATACGTCATGTTTCAGAGGTGACAAAAAGGCGAGGAATGGCTTGGATAGCAGCACTAAGGAAGCGCGAGATTATGTTCTGTTTTTCACACAATTTTTTCACGCTTAGTTTTCATTATTATCATGCCAGATCATAGACCCAGAACACTAGTTTACATGGGCTGGCATCAGGCGAGCCAAACCTACCCATAATTCTTTGTGTTTCGATGACTTTGGTCACATGTCTTAGCGATCTCTATTCATCATACATCAATCAAAAAAAAAGAGAGAGACGGAAGTTTTCCGTTTGCCGCCATCTTGAATTTAGTCACATGACTGATTCGTGAGTATTTCACCAGAGCCCATTTATGGAGAGTCGGTCCACTCGCTATTAACTCCATTGTACCTGCATTGTACCTGCAGTTCCTGTTGCAGTTCCACTAGGGGCGATCACGAGCAAGTGATCAAACAATGGGGGTCTATGGGGCTAGACGGCTAAATTGGTCTGTTTTTGGTGTAAAACAGAGATTTATTTGCATGGCTAACCCGATGCCAAGGCATTTCCATTGAAAACCTGTTGCTAGCATCGGCTAACGAGTGGCAGATTTCTGAGTGCAGGGGGCAGGTCAAGATCAGCTCTGAGACAAACGCTCACACTCGATATGTTTTAACACACTTTAAGTCAATATCACACCGGAGTTTTCCCCCATTTCAATATGGTGGAGGTTTGTGGCTGACATCGAGAATACCATGATTAGTGTTATCATAGTTAACAGTTTTAACATGACTGCTACCAAACATGAAGTTAGCCAACAAACCTGATTAGCATGGTTAAACATATGGTTAAAAAAAACATTAGCTATAAGTTAACTATTAGCTAAGTTGGCTATGTTCAACTTCTAAACTTACTACTTTTACACTATCAACTTTCATTAAACTATCCAACCAACATGTCTACCCTAGCAACACCTTAGTAACCATGCTTGCATTATCAATTTTAACTATAAATGTTTGCATGTTTATGCACTGAGTTAAATTGGTGAAGAAGAGAGTCCCCTTGTTGAAGACAGTTTCCTCATTCCTTTTTGTGGAGGTTGGAAATAATTCTAAATGATTAGCAGGTCAATAAACATGTGCATTATGTGGTTGCTTTACAGAGGGAAACCTTCCATTTCTCTATTTTCATTTGAGATACATGAAAACAGAACTGTGCACATGTTCAATCTTAAAAATTGCTATCCTGGAATTCCATTCATGTTTGCAAGTAACCTCATGACAACAATGCAAATTCCAACTGTGTAGTCATAACACAGTCAATAAATAAGAACCAAAACAAACAAACACCCATACAGACATCATGATGAGCACTTGATTTCCATTGTGCTGTGTTGGTCTTTATCAATGAATAGCTGAATAATGCTTGATGAAACTTTATTAATGAATTGATAAGGTGAAAGGTTGGGGACCCCCGAGATCACCGCTTGACACAGCGGCGACCTCGGTTGGGGAATCGGGTAGGGGGGCGGGGGCGCTGGGAGCAGTCGGTGTACAGTTGGGAATCTTGGGGAGTGCTGCGCCCATCTCCTGATGTTGCCGGAGATCTTCAGTACCCACTATCCCGGTACACCAACATCCCTGCCTCCATGCAGCCTTGGGGTGCTGACTGCTGAGAGGGGGGAGCGGGTGCACAGACTCTCTCTACGTCCGCACGCTGCATCTCTGCCCGGTGGTGCCGGTTTGGGCAACCTGGTCCTGCTGGTCTTCGCTCGCTGTTTGAGGAAGTGATGGTTGGGGAGGGCAGGAGGCGGTAGGCCTCTGGTTTTCCTCACAGGTCCTGATTTTACAATCTCCTCAGGCTGATCAATGCTGATAGCTGGCAGTGATCATTTTAGGAGAGGGTCGTTTTCCATCTCAAGTGGAACCTGACTTTGGTCATCCTTCTTCAGTGCAGGTGCTGGCGAAGTCTCCCAGGGTCTCCCATGTATAGGTGGGTATTGAACGGACTCTGGGCTAGGAGAATTCAAAAGCACTCGAAGAACATCAGATGGGCGCCCTTTAAACTCAATTCTGTTCGATTTCTGTGCATCTTGCGTCTCAGCTTGAGATGTCTCTGAGAGGAGGCATGGTGGGCCCTTTTGGCGAGGGAATGGACCCCTACAAGGCGAATCCTCATCCATTAGCTCTCAAGAAAATTGCATACTGTTTTACACTAGATAAGCAAGAGCATTGCTGTTGTTTAGGCTGCAAATCAAGAGTCATTTAAACAGCCTATTCGGGTGCGTTAAATGATGAGCAAACAATTATAACGTAAAAGGATCGTTTATTTGTGACGTTTTTGCAGCACTTACAATCAAATCTTAGCCGCCTACTGTGTGCTATGCCAGTGGACAATCTGCTGGCTCGGTTGAATCCATTGTGGGCCATCAGTGACCAGTCCGTGACCCATAGCCAAGGGGTCAGTGAAATAATTTGCTTGAAATGATGAAGTTAACATTTCAAAAAGATGTTGCCATTTTCACCCATAAAACAAGCAAAGTGCGTCTATTTGGTCCTACCCACATTGACAAGTTGTAAGTGATGCAAAATTCAATACTAACAAAAGACCAAATTACATATCTGGCAAAAAACATAGGATAGTGGACCCGGCCACAACTTCACTTCAGAGAATACAAATGGTTAACTGTTATGGTTATAAGGGGTCCTCAGAAAATGTGGTTTCCCAAAAGGGATCCTTGGAACCAAAAAACATTGCTGGTCTACATTAACTCTTTTGCAGCCAACCATTTAACCATCCAACAAACAGTTATCGTACCATGCAAATAAACAACCGTAATAATCTACTATCCCATAACTTTGAAAATCAGACTAATTTGACTTCAACCATAACTCGCTGTGCCAAGCACAGAAGACAATTGTTGTGTGTCTGTGTGACTCCAAAGCAAAGTTATTGTAAGGCACGTGAATCCTACGTCATCATAACAGAGCAAGGAAGACATGGCGGCGGCGGCAGCAGCTCCTGTGTGTTCTACGGTAAAGAAAGGATGCTAAACAAATCGAAATGCATAGTTTTTGTACGTTGTGTAAACTAACACTATGTCCAGAAACTGCTTCCCTCCTGGAAAAAAAGCAAGACGTTAAAATCGGGCATGCAGTCTGTCGTGAACAAGCTTGTCTAAGTTGGCTCGTCCCCTTCGTTAGCTAATAACAGGCTAGCATGCTAGATGTTAGGTTACAAATGGTATTCTGATTAATTCGTTTGGTTGTTATATTTCTTAAATTTCTTTTGAGTAAGTAAACGAATTATGTAAAAACAGGGAGCTTGGGCAGATAGTGTTATCTTACGTCGCACAACATAGCCATATAAAGACATAACAGTTTTGCTATTTGCTAACTGCATTTTCAGTAACTTCGTTTTGCACTAGTCTGAAGTTGATGGTGGCAATGGCAGTCATAAAGTTAACTACACGGTGTAGCAACAGACAGGAAGGTGGAATGGTAGACAGTTATGAGAATTTAGGAGGGGAGATGGATCACTTTAATTGACGTCCCTTCACTTGCTGAACTATTGCATTCTTGCTCTATTTAGGCAGTGGCTACGCTGTTTCGTCATGTGATTCATCACAGAATTTGTAAGGAGATCTGCTCTGTGATTTCACTGTGCTTGTTAATCGTAGATCATCTTAGATCAGTATACTGTACTTTTACCGTCGGGAATGACCCGTCTTGACCTTGTTAAATAGAACACATGTGTTTGTTCCCAGGTTGTGTTTGAGCATGACGGGGTGTATATTCACACAAATCCGGACAGACAAGAAGATCAAGATTCACTCATTTCAGGATGTCTGCGTGTGATTGAGAAGGTGATGGACTCTGGACTTTATTGTTTAAATACCTATCTATAGATATCTAGAGATATAGATATACTTCTATAGATATCTATATCTATAGATCTTGACTTTGTATGAGGATTCACAATGCCCCACCCCAGGATTGCATGACCAACAATTTTAGTATTCCTTTATGTTATCAGGACGGGGATGCCGTGATCGAGTTTAGACAGTTTGAGGATGCTGCTGACCCCTCCAGCATGCTCTGTCCTAACAAGGTCAGTACATTGTTCACTGCTTTGAACTGCAATATTTGAATTTGCCTGGGATTAATGGAAAGAAACTGATGCCAGATCACAGTGGGCAAGTGGCTGTGGAATACTTCACCTTGTTTATTAACGATTGGAAGAAAAGCATTCTATATTGATGAATACAGTTATACAGATAAATCAGACATGGCCTCTATAGTCGCAAATAATGTTCAATTCTAATTGAATGTCCCAGTCATCCATAGCCAAGGAATCATGGAGGAATTGTTCCCTGCTCCTTGCACCACAGTACAGAATGCTGGTTGATGCCATAGAATGTTTTTCTCTTACCCCAGATCAGTTGGAATCTGAGTCACACACACACACACACACACACACACACACAGACACACACACAACGTCTGAGGTTATTGTGTATGCACAGGACTCCAGCTCGGTGGTGGAGTGGAATCAGAGCACTAGGCCTCCCAGGCCACTTGAGCCCCAGCTCAGCTCTGAGACGGAGTGGGACATGGTCAACGCGGTCTACTTCCGCAGGAAGACCCCTAGCAATGGCGAAGGTAGGCTATCTCTCCTCAGTCCTCATTCAGATCTGAAGTGTAGCGAAGACTTTGAAAGTGGTGTTCATGGTAAATAACAGGATAGAGGAAAGCATTGAATGAAGGTTTATTTGTTTTTACAAACAAATACATTAGACCAATACTTTTGGATCTCCTCAATATAATACCTTTGTGGTTTGTATTTAGTTTTTTTGTTTGTTCTTGCATTTATTTTTAATAAGGGCAACTCAGAGTAGATATACTTTCTCACATACCTCTCATTTTACAAGTAGAAACATGCCAGATACTGGGAATAATTCTTCACCGTAGAGAATTAAGTGATGACTCCATTATGTGTATAAAAGGATGTGGCCAGGGGTCCTTAGAGAGCGTTGAGTGCCCACGTGTTGTCCTGATTTGTCCTTTAATTAGGCAAGTGGTTGCTGATTCTGACAATGCACTGCTACTGTCCTTGTCTCACACATTCAATCTTAATTGCCATTCAGAGCCACACCGCCATAGCCATAATTAAATCTCTCTGCCTCACTTCCACAAAAAAAAAAGAAGGGGACAAAAAAAAGTTTTGGAATTCCAGGCGGGATAGAGCGAAAGAACCAAGGTCTCTCAGGCATATATTAAGGCACCTGTGTCCTCTGCAGGAGTTATTCAAGAGAGAGATGGAGACAGAGAGGTTGTGTGTGTGTGTGTGTGTGTGTGTGTGTGTGTGGGGGGGGGGGGGGGGGTTGTGGTGGCATGAAATTAATTCCGGAAAGACTAATTGCTTCAATTTCCACCCCTCCCCAATTCTCCCCCAAACCCAAATCAGCCTGCAATCAATCTCAGCGGGTCCCTCGGAGAATTAATCAGCACCTCACCACCACTTATCCTCCAGGCATTTAAATGCCAGGCAAATCGTATTAAGTGGAATTACTGGCCGAGCTGAAACATCGAGGGTGACTTATTACATGACGGGGCGGGCGGGGAGGGGGCTGCGCACCTTATCCACTGTTTAGCTAAACGGACAGCAGCATGAAGGCACTGCAAGCAGTCGAGAGCCAATTCCTAGAACCCAAGGTTATGATGTGACCAAAAGGCTGTTTTCCATCTCCTCGAAAGGTTCAAGGTTCAAGATACTTTATTGCCATTTATGTAAAACCATATAGGAATTTGTTTCAGCAAATACAGTGTGTGTCTTTTCAAATAACATATAGTGCAGCTAGACAAAGACAGTGATGACACAACAGACAACAGTGCATAGATAATAATACTGTAGATCAAAACAGAAATATGTTAGCGCTGAAAATTATTTGATGCTCTTATTAAAGCGACACTTCATCGATTAGCATTAATCTTTGTATCTTTAGAAAACCAGTCATGTTTTTGAATGGTCGTGCATCATTCCCTCAGTTTGCCTTGAGATGGGAGAAATATGGATTTCAATGTTGGACTTCCTGCTTTCAATGATGTAAAAATCATCATTTTACATCATTGAAAGCAGGAAGTCCTGTTCATGGGTTTCATTGAAATCCGTATTTCTCCCATCTCAAGGCAAACTGAGGGAATGATGCACGACCATTCAAAAACATGACTGGTTTTCTAAAGATACAAAGCTTAATGCTAATCGGTGAAGTGTCCCTTTAACTTGTAATTTTAGGTGATGTCATTTGTGGTTGGACTTTGACACTTCCTGTGGTCAGATGAGCCATTTGATCACAACGCACACTTAAACCACTTCTCCACACACACTGCACACACTACAAACATTTCTCCCTTCCTCTTAAAAATTATACTGCTGCAAATGATTAAGTTGATTCGCTTGATGACTTATTAGATGATAATCAGTCACCACCAGTGGATAGAAGTTGACATCTTTGAGAACAGATGTGACATTTGCCTGTCAGTCAGCTGCCATGGATCAGCTGTCAGCAAGGCTCGAAGAAATGTCTTCAGTAAGGTTGCTCTTCAGGACCCAATCGATGGGCCTGTGAATCAGTAGTGGAAAATTGATTGAAGAAGACCTTAGTAACCAGCCGTCTGAATTCTTATTGAAATCCTCATTGATAAGATAGGGGGCTGATGCCTTTAGACAGAAGTCAGTCTTGAACCATGGACAAAGCCAAGTGGTACTGCTCCGAAGTAATTCTGAAAAAGAGTTATTCTGGTGCATGTCATTTGACATCATGGCTCCTTGGACTTGTGGGTCATATCCGATTGTGAGTGGTAGACATTTAATAGCTCCTCTCTACTTAACATAGCTTTTTTTTTTAATTGTACTTCCTCTTTTCAATTTCTCTGTTCTCCACTCTTTCAAGCACACTCTTTCCAAACTCCACTTCAACTCCGTTCCACATCTTAAAGAGTAATGGTATTAATATTCTGTAGTTAAAGTGGTACTGAAGGACTGCCATTTATTACACCCATAAATATCTTCTCTGTTCCTCTAAAACAGTGTTTCACAAACATTTTTTTTTTGAGGGGTTCCACTTTTTTAGAATGACAATTCATTGCAACCCAGTTGACCATAGGTGTATCGTAAATCAAGGCTGAATCCATACAGCAATTAATTTTCCTGATCATTCTGAAGGTTGTGTGGAGTTCCAATTTTCAACAAATAGCCTACAAAAGAAAAAGCAACAACTGTCCATTGGTGTTAGCGGGCCTTTTGGGCTTGCCTTTCAGAAGACAAGAGCTTCAGGCTATGGTTTAAACAAGGTTTACGATGTGGACTTTAACACTGAGCTATTTCATTGTGCGAATGTCAGTGTGAGCTGATGTTGGATCTTCACCTTTATAGCCCCTGCAGATGGGTCTCCTCCCCCTGTGGCCGAAAGGAGCCGTGGTGGGTGCCTGAGCTTCAGCGCGAGTGACCTGATCTCCATCAAGGTGCGGCAGGCGGGCTGGACCTACCTGGAGTTCAGCCTGAAGGAAGACACGCCTGTACCATCGCTCCACTTCCACCAGGGCGGCGCCGAAATGCTGCTGAACTGCCTACGCCGATACATAGTCCTGACTGAGTGAGTAGTAATTCAGCCACACACACACACACACACACACACACACACGTACACAGTCACACACCTCCCCAGCTAAAGAAAAACAAACACACATTGCAGAATTACACACCCTAGTGTGTGCTTAAGTGAGTTGCTGGCCACCTTGTGAATGAGCTCGGAAATCACTTGGCCTCGTGTATCGGCAGTGCTGTATATATCCCCATACTGCAGAACCGTATGGGATGAGACAATTCATCGCCACTAAAGTTTTATGTGTTCCACTGCCTGAACGACTCAATTGTGAAGCAAGTAAATTTAAGGATGGATGGAAGTGTTTTATTGAATATCTCGATCCGTGCATAACCTACAAAGTCAGGTTTATTACATGCGGTCCGGTTTTATGACATCTTTTGTCCTCTGGGGTTGTTCCTCTCCATTTAATTCATATCTTGCACCAATTCCTTGCCATTGATCTTTGTTGGCTTTATGATGGCCTGCAAATCTGGTAGGAATTGATAATAGGACGCGCAGAAAATGCAGAGCGTAAGGGCTCACTCATGCTCAAAGGTAAAGATGGATATGGCCAGTACATTTGGTGCCTCTGTGGTTCTGTTTATTTGTCAGTCTTTGGCACATTTATTGAACACAGAATAAACGGATCAAATCTGATGGGTCCATTTTCAAACATTTAAAGGGAGCGTAAATCTGTGCGTGTCTGTGTGGTGTTCTCGCTTGATGGCATTTCCCTTGAAATTTGGATTCAGATTTCTCTCCGCAGCTTTGCCGAAAAAGGCTTCCTGGTCTTTACACACACTAGTAGGCATCATGTGCGGAGTCGCTAATAATCTCTCCGCGGAGCCGTGGACGGAAACTTCAAAGTGGACGTCTGGCGGCCGTCTCACCCGCGTGTTTGATGCGGGAGCGTGGAGGCGTGGCGCGGTGCGGTACGGCTGCGTGGTTGAGCCAATGAGGCGCTCTGGTGGGTGTTTGTGTGTGTGAGGAGAGTTTGGCAGGCCCCCCTGTGGAGGGCACGCGCAGGTTAACCAGCTTCACGCGGTTTAGAACGCTCACAGCCAGAGACGGTGGGATCACAGGATGTCTCTCTCTCTCTCTCTCTCTCTCTTTTTTCTCCCTTTGTCTCTTTCTTTTCTTTTTTCTCTCTCTCTCTCTCTTTCTCTCTCTCTCTGTCTCTATCTCTCCTGACCTCTTTTGCTGCCTGTCATTCTCTCCCTCCCCGTCTTTTGCGTTCTCTCTCTCTCTTTCCCTTTCTTATCAGTGTCTCTCTACCTCCCCCCTCTTGCTCTCTTGTTACGGTCTCTCTCTTTCTGTCTCTCTCTTTATATCTCTAGGCCATGTTGTTAGATCTCTGGCAGCCTCCACAGCTGGTCCAATATTGCGTGACAGGTATAGAGAGGGAAAAAAACCACCGAAAGCAGAAGGAGGCCCAGGGTTGCTGTTTCAGCCCCTCCTCCCTACCCCCACCACCACCACTACCATCACCATCAGTCCTCTCAGATTGTCTCTGAATCTTTTTCTCTCCCTCCAACCAACCAACCCCTCTCGTTCTCACACACGCAAGAGTAGCAGGAAGTGAGCAGTAAGGCCTGAACACCTGGCAGCCTCTCTGCTGTTTGTGCTCATGTATAGACAAACCAGTTAAGAATAACAAGACAACGAGCAGCAGGAGACCCAAGTCCATGTCCCTAGAGTGTTAAGGCCTTGCTGCTAAGGACTGCCTTTGTATTGGAATAACTCCAAATGTCTGATAAAAATACATTTTGAATTATGGATATGAAACCCCAACCCGCCCCACCCACATGCTCAAGCGCACGCACACACACACACACACACACACACACACACACACACACACACACACACACACACACACAAACAAACACACACACCCACCCGCATGGCCTTATGAATAAATAGTGCTAGTGGTGAGGTCAATACACAATGACTTAAGCCAACAGCACATCCACACACAAATGAGCCGCATGCAAAATGGATGTTGGAGGGGGTGGAAGGGATTTGAGCGAGGCGGGAGTAATCCCTTTACCATGCCTGTGCTCTGCTCATTGTCTCCGCTGGTTTGCCTTCGCCACGCAACGCTGTCACCACAGTCTGATTTGATGTGGATTCCGTCTGATTCGCATGCTGCCCACAGATTCTACCGGTGGGCGCAGTTCCTGTCTTCGGCCAGTAGAGGACAGTCAGCGTCTTCACTAGAGCTGGAACCTGAAGGCGTCAGTTAGTTTGACAGTGACATTTTTCTTTTATTCACATTCATTCCTGTCGTTGACGCTGAAACGCAGCATTTATTTTAAATGGCACATGTAGAGAGGTCCTGAAGGGAAATGGAGTACTTAACTATTCCATGTCCGCCCCCATTGCAGAACTCCTCACTCACCACAATTGTAAGTGCCGTCTGAAGTTTGTGCGGTAAGCAATGGTATATATTGCAGTGTGTGTTTTATTTTTAGAACGAGCTCGCGCAAGGACAAAATGGCCTATCATTACTAATCATGACTCATGAAGCTGAATTGCACTCCATTTGAACTGCTCTTGATTTCGCTCTTCTTGGGAAAATCTATTTCTTGGATGAAAATGACACACTACATATGGAAGCGCATTGTTCTCGAAAGCTTAGCAAAAAAACAATCCCTTGTTAGTAGATGCTTGTGGTGACACATAAGACCCCTAATAGCCTTGAACAGCGACCTGGTGTCACTCAATACAGAGGAGGGGCTCGGTGTCAGGGCCGGAGACTGTAATCCATGCTGAGGTGGGCATTGATTGGAAGACGAGATTGCAGCCGAAATCAGAATAACATATTCGGTCATCGTGGAGACCACCAGCAGGGATACAGGAATTATGTGATGGTGTGAGAGAGAGAGAGAGAGCGAGAGAGTGAGTGAGTGATCGTATCGGATGCCTTATTTACAAGCTAACAATACTGCAGTGGAGGCTCACGGAAGGCCTCTTGACCCTGGGGCAGGTCACCTGTCAGTGCATCTGGAGCTGGTTAGCATACAGGTCACTATGCCTGGACTGGACACGAATACGAATGGTGGGGGTTGACTGACCCAGTCAATAGTAATAATAGTAGTGGGAAAAATTCATGGCCATTGCAGGCCACATTTACATGTACATTACACATAGTACATAAAAAAATTGTCGGAGATACTGTTTTTTAATCCTTAATGAAAATTAATTATGCTCTGTTTGATGTATAATGTACTGTTATAAATAACGTTTGCGTTCAGTTTTCTACAATGCCTAAATCAGTCAACGTGACAAAACAAAAAATATACACAAATGAGTAGTCTTGTCCAAACCTTTGACTGGCGCTCTACATGTAATCATTTAGAAGATGGGCATGGCCATAGTGTGTAATACTGTGCCCTGCAGACGTTTTCATCACTAGGTTCTTCTGGGGCTCCATACCCTTGTTGTTTGCTAGCACCTAGCTCAACCGGTCGAGCTGTAAGAACCCAAATAATTTTCGTCAGCGGCGCGAGGGTCAGAAAACGCTTCTGGTTTCTCTGCCTGGCGAGTGGCCGGGACCGCGGCAAACTCCAAACGAGGCGGCGGCGGCTGGCGCTCGGGCTTTGCTCATGCCTCACACTTTTTGTTGTTGTTGTTTTCTGTGCCCCGTAGCCATCGCTTCCAAACTGTCAGTCAGCATCGCCCAACCGTATGAATATTCATAAATATTTCACCATGTGCCACTAATCTGCGAGTCGGCAGCCAAGAGCGGGCGCCACTGGCATGTTCCGCTGGTTCCCATTGGTGCTCGGCTATGCTGTGGCGTGCCACATCACTCTTATTTGGTAGTGGGTTTGGGGGGGGGGGTAGCATTTTTAAGGTGAAAATAGACCTTTCTAGGACAGGGCTCATGCTAACCCTTGACTTTATGAAAGAAAAGTGTGCATGTGTGCGCGTGTGAGAGTGTGTGTGAGTGTGCATGAGAGAGAGAGAGAATGAGTAAGAGAGAGTATGAGAAGAGGGAGTATGAGTAAGGGAAAGAGTCAGAACAGGAAAGCATGCTTGCTGAAGAGAGAGAGGGTGTTTGTAGGTGTGAGGAAGAGTGTGTGTGTGTGTGTGTGTGTGTGAGAGAGAGAGAGAGAGAGAGAGAGACATGCATCTGCTTACCTTACCGCACTTCAGAGGGGAGGCCTCATCTCTTATTCCCGGCGGTGATTTATGATGCCGCTGCCACTGTGTGCGGAGTTAACCCGCAAGGCTAGCAGCCTCATTACGCTCACATTTATTTGTTTAATCCCTTTCCTTTTTAATGAGCCTAGATAGCAAGAGAGAGGAAGAGAGAGAGAGCAAGAAAGAGAGAGAGAGAGAGAGAGAGAGAGAGAGAGACAGAGAAGACTGTATTTCAGTATCAAAAATGTGTCCATAACTCTGAGGATGAGTGTGTATCATATGTGTTTGTGCACACAAATACGATCCTGATGGCAGCTATGAGCATTATGAGCTTCACTACCAAATGCTTGCCTGTGCATGAAAAATGGTCATGAAAGTGTTGGCATGAGGTTGTCATGCTGGTGTGTGTATATGTGTGTGTGTCTGTGTATGGAGGATGTACTTTGCATAGATGTTTCTTATGTGTGTGTGTGTGTCTGTTTATGTATGATTTCCGTACATGTATGTTGTTTGTGTGTGTGTGTGTATTGTCATTGTGTGGTTATGTGCATGCATGTGTGAAAATACTTAAGTAAAGCGCCATTCACATCAGGAACAATAACTATAAAGATGACTGGCTATAATGACATGAACGCCCACACTGACCGACGGTAAGCAAAGTCTCTCCTCATGTTGAAGGTGATAGTATCGAGAAGATGATGGCTTTTGATTGACTGTCAGCTTTTTACCATTCTCAATTTTCCTCTGAAAATGATCTCTCACAATATCGTTCTTCATGTCATTTTAGCTCTGAAAGTGATCCCCGGTTGATATTGCTCTTCATGTTGTTAGAGCTCTGAAAGTGATCCCCGACGATATTGCTCTTCATGTCGTTATCATTGTAGTTTGCGTGGACGTTGTCATTCAAATTAGCCAGAGCGACGTGTCGTTGCCAAAGCTGCCGAAGCCTCTTTGGCTGGCTGCAGACAGCTGCCTCCTCTCTGGTAATGGCCGAAGCAGTCACACGAGCTGCACCAGGGGGTGTCAGCAGCCAGGCCGGCGGCTCTGTAGGCATTCGGTGGGGGGCCTCTTCTCTGCCGTTTTTATCACCGCCATACATTCCGCCCCCACGCACCACACACCACCGCGCTTCCCGCTATCAGACCGCCGTTAATGAATTCTCTGCCAAACCACTTCCGTTTTGATTGAGTGCTATTTGTATGCTAATACCAGGACCCCTCTGTGTGAGATGTGTGTCTCTCTCTCTCTCTCTCTCTCTCTCTCTCTCTCCCTCTCCCTCCATCTCACTCTATCCCTCCCTCTTTCTATCTCTCTCTCTCTCCTCCCACTGATGAGGACAGTGCCTGCGGTCTGCCCCCGTTCCACACACACACACAACATCCACATCCTAACAAACAGTATGTCTCACATACTCGTATGCCTCTTGACCCGAATGACAGCTATCTGAAGAGCACCATCACCCCTTTAAGCGCAGAGGGGTGTTCATGTGGCCTGCTGTGTGACGTTTCCCCCTCCTGCAGACTGCTGTAGACACACCAACCCCACTCAGTTTGAGATACAGAGAGAGATAGAGAAAACAGATTAATGGTGCCCTTTGTTTGCAAGCCTTTCCCTGGGCCGCTGAGTGTTCAAGCGAAGCATTTTGAAAAGTGTGTGTGTTTGCATGCACGTCTGTGTGTGCCCAGTTGTTTGTGTTTGTGCTAGTGAGTGGTGGGGATCTACGGTTAAGCTCTCATTTCCCCTATCTCGCTGGCTGTAATGAGCTAGCGCTAACGGCAAAGCCCGCTAACCCACTTGCACTCATTTGCAGTTTACCCCCTCATCATAGATGCCTCATTCTGCCAATTAACCTTTCTTTGGCACCAGCGACTGCGCCACCACAGAAGTGGAGGCTAAATTGAGGGACAATTTTTGTTGTTTTGTTTTTTTTCCCCGGCTGTGACCGTCTCCTCTGTCTTTTTATAGTTTTATAGAGTTAAGGGCCATTCACACCAAGATAACTATAGCGAAGACTATAAAGAAATATAGTTCTTGTTAATATGAATGATAACATTCGCACATAATCTACGACGATAACGACATTTAGAACGATATCGTTGGGGATCACTTTCCGAGCGATTTTGAGAACGATTAAAAGCTAACAGCCAATCAGAACCCATATAGCCATCACATTCAACATGAGGAGCGACTTTTCGTATCGTTGGCCAGTGTGGACGCTTTTATTGTTATGGTTATAGTTATAGTTATAGTTAGCATCTCTGATATATGAAGAATGTCATGGGAATAAATCCGGCAAATTCCACGTTACTGAGGAGGAACAAGAGGAATCTCTTTGACCTCTCAGGGGCACAGTGAGGGCTTTAACTCCTGGAACATGATTTTGATGATCACAACTGAACATGTGTTTGTCATTTGCCCATTATACTATAATATTATGGCCAATTTACTACCCAAATGGTTGCCTCAACAATATGTAGACATGAGAACATTTATGTTCAGGTAAAGTTCTTTGTAAGAAAGATTTGAAGAGTCTCTGATCGTTACTTAAATCATATAGATCTTTTAATTTGAATCCTACTACGATATGAGATTTCTTCATCAGTGAACTAAATCAGTAGTACATAGTTTTGGAGAATACTGCAGCCCAAATGGAACTAATATTTGTGCTGTTGTTACAATTTTGGGGCTTAAATGAAAAGGAAAAGGCTAGGAAGGATTTTTCTAGAAGGCAATCGATGCACACATGCCACAGTTCGTAATTAACAAGCTTTGTGTATTCCTGCATGAGTGTGGTCACTCACCCCCCTCTGTGATGCAGACGGCCGAAGTCATTGCCTTATTAACCACCTTAAGTGTGTGTGTGTGTGAGAGAGAGAGAGAGCGGGAGCTGTCCATTCCCATCCAGTCAGATGGTGTTTATGTGTGTGTGTGTGCTATGCAGCTGTCACCACTCAAAGCTGGAGGGTGTCTGCTTGCTCTGCCAATGAAAAAAGAGGACATCCCGCAACGAGGCTGCAGATGTCCACAGACGCCCTGTTGGGAGAGAAATAAAGAAATAAATGGACGTGCCGCAATGTGCAAGAGAACGTCAAACAAAGCCTGTGTTGCCAAGGTGGAGTTTTTTTTAAGAACGCAATCTGTCACACTGACATTTATCAAGTTACGAACTGAGCCTACTAGACCATATTTTCGTTTCCTCAGACGGTGTTTCCTTTCCTTTTCTTTTTTTTTTTTTATTTCTTAAGATATGGTCTTCTGCTGAGACACAAGTTTATTTGGCAGGCTCATCACTTACTCCTTCAGCTCTGATGAAATCAAACCAAAAAAAAAATCTTGCTCACTGCACTGCCTGTCTGCCACTCAAGACATTTGATGGATGGCAAATCTGTCCTGCTCAATACCTTGGAAATTCATCTGTAATGTGTGTGTGTGTGTGTGTGTGTGTGTGTGTGGTTTTGCTTCCTGAGATGTTCCTGGTGTAGTTAAAGGTATCTGTAGATGTGGATGTGTTAACTTTCACTACAGTGGTGTGATTATACAGAAACTGTTAATGAGGTGAGATCATCATCAGGCATCAGGTGCTCACTGGCGTCATATGAGTGAAATTGTGTATTTGAAATATAATGCAGTGCTGTTAGGACATAGGGAGTATAGTAACTGTAGTCAGCAGTCATGTATTGATATTTTATGCAACATGTTTTATTATTTTTATTTTTTTGGTAAAGATATAAAGTTTATTATATAAGTTGTGATTTCCAATGATGTCACTTACCTCCTGAATATTTCTTCAAGGTGATAATAGCTAAGCGATTCTCACCACCCCCCCAAAAAAAATCTGTCCCGCTTGTCAATCATGTCACGTCATAAAGCTGAATCTGTTGAATTAATAATTTCATGCGTTTTAGAACAGTTAACAGCAGTGCCCTTGATGATGGTGATGGTTTGAACTCACAGATCCGCTACCTGTGTCCTTCCCCAGGTCACGCTTTGATTCATCGGTTCTGAACGTGGGCCACTACAGCAAGGCCCTCTCGCAGTCCTTTGAGAACCTGCTGGACGACACTACCTTCGGGCTCATACAGGTGAGAGGCCTCTCCTGCTGACTCCAGGTCATCTGTGACGTCAGACCAGTATCAGAGACATTAAAGGGATAGTTCGGGTTTTAAGACACAAAGTTATATGGGTTCCCCGTCAGCAACGTTGTGCATCAGCACTGACTACCCCGCAACAGCGTCCTGTGAGCCGAGATCCAGCCGGTTTTTGATGCTGAAGAAAGTAGTCCGGCAAGTTTCTGGGGTCACGAAAGTAAAGTGTTTTTCTTCTCAAAACCATATGCGTTCAAAAGAGTGATATATTTGCACCACAAAAACGTTGTCCAGGAAAAATTCAAACCTCGTTATCACTTACTTATTTTTCGCGATTCCTATCACTGCGCGGTACTGACAGCTGGACAACGTTTTTGTGGTGCAAATATATCACTCTGTTGAACGCATATGGTTTTGAGAAGAAAAACACTTTACTTTCGTGACCCCAGAAACTTGCTGAAGAAAATAGTCCGGTATCAAAAACGATCAAAAACCGGCTGGATCTCGGCTCACAGGACGCTGTCGGGTAGTGATGCTCCGATCGATCGGCCGCCGATCATGATCGGCCGATATTGGCTAAAAATGGCTTGATCGGTGAAGCCCAAAAGCGCCGATCAAAAAAGCCGATCATGTGACCTAATAGGCTACTTGCGTGACTTTTTCCCACCTCCACGCGCGTCGCACAGGCACACAACAGTAGCCTAGAGTAGATAGGAGCTTGCAGTGGCAAACATGAGTAGGCTAAAGGTTCAGTGTAAAATTAACCATTTGCAATGTATGTCGTGCTGAAATCCCTCGAGGTGGAAGCCACCAACGACGTTTTAACACCACTGACGGACAACTGAATATGTCGGGTATGAGAAACTAAACAAGCCAACTTCCCCACCCTTCAATCAGCCGACTGTATGCCTACTAACGATAGGGATAATTCTGATGGAAAGACATCACGTTCAGAATTAATTTGCCTCCACGAACAACCTCTATTCGTTGTGGAGGACAGTAGTTACGATGTTGCAAATATTTGTAGCCTAAAAGATTTTTGAAAGACAGTCAGACTCTCGCATCTAAAGACAAGTCATAGAGTTTTAAGTCACAAACTAGTCACAGACTATGCAGACATGCGATAATATCAGACATGTTTGATATTGTCGTAACTGCAAAACTAGAAAAAGACTCCGACTGGCTTACAACCGCTAATTGACACCTTACATTAAACGAGTTTACGGGAGCGCGCCGCGCCATGATTTCTGTCCCGACTATGGATATTTATTCGCCGACTGTGAAAACATGGCAATATCGTGCAATGTAAGTCGGCCCTAACCTGCCTTGATCCACGATATGACCCCGCAGGCATGAAATACTAATGTGTATCTCCCCGTGTTACCAAACAGTCTAGCCTACATTGACAAGCTGGAGAATAGAGTAATAGCTTCCCAAGCGCAGACGCCTGTCCAATGTCCCTGCTAGCTTAACAGTGCACTTTATTGACTCAAACTGGTGGCATTTAACGGCATGTTTCAGTCATGGGGGATTCCAAGAGAAAAAAGGCTTGCAATTTATTGCTTACAGTAGTTTTCCACCTTGTGGCAGTATAGGTTTGTGGCAGCACGTTTTTCATTTAATGTAGTCAGTGTATTTAGAAGCTATAGCCTACTTTTCAAGTAGCCTAGGCGATGTAATTTGGTCCCATCCCATTTAGGTGATCTGTGTGTTGGTCTGCCTGATCCCCTCCTTGTATGATATCATTTTATGTCTCGCTGCATATTTGGAAAAGATGGCCAAAGTTATTTCATTTTCTAAATACAAATCGATAAATGGTTGTTCTTCAACATCTTGACTAGCCTATAGGCCTACTGTCTTCTATGCCACTTACATTAATTCATAGTTAGTTTAATTTCTACAAATGATGCAAACTCTGCTAGACTATTGTTAAAAGACTCTCATTCCCCTGCCATTCTGTGATCGGCAGTGATCGGCAATCGGCCGATCATGATTTTGGTGATCGGTAATCGGTGATCGGCCCCAAAAATGCTGATCGGAGCATCTCTACTGTCGGGGGTTAAGTCAGTGCTGATGCACAACGTTGCTGACAGGGAACCCATATAACTTCGTGTCTTAAAACCCGAACTATCCCTTTAACATTCATTTACTGCCTATCCGCAGGGTTTAAGAAAAAAGGTATTTAAAGTTAGTAAATCAATTTAACAACAGTGAAGGCCATTAAAAAGTATTGGGATGTATTCATTTGGTAGAGTAAGTTAGTGGGAATTAGCAGACCAGCTTTTTTTCAGGCATTCACTCACTGCTCCACCATGTCACAGAGTTTTTTTATTCAAAGTGTCTTGAAATACAGATACGTTTTGTCTTATCTATTTTAATATCTTAAGGTCCTAATTAAAATGTGTGTGCACGTGTGTTTTTATTCAAAATATTTATTTCTTCATGAGGCATCATTCTTTCTCAGAATAAACTAGCTTCCCTTCAAGGTTGGATTTTTTCTCTATGAAGACCCAATTAAATCAGTTTCTACTCAACGTTACCAAAGGTGGCAAAGAATGTGGAGGGCATTGACATATGACCCATTAATTTGTGTCTGATTTGGATCTGGTGATCAAGATACAAGTTAATGTAATTTCAGTTTTTTTGACGTGACTATTGTGAAGAGGTCCTAAAAAATGTGGCCTTTCACTGTATTCATGGGTTTCCTCAGGACCCTTTCCACAGGTGTATAAAATCAAGAACCTAGATTATGAATGCAGTCTGCATGGTGCTTGATTAACCCACCTGTGGAAAGGGACCTGATGCAACCCATGAGTAGCCATCTTGTTGTTTCACTGTTTGCTAAGCTCTCTAGGACTTATCCGTATGTAGCCAGCATTTCAGGGTGATTTCACACCAACAGCAGTTGGTGCGCACCAAACGATCCATTCGAACCAAAAGCTCTTAGTTCGGTTCGTTTTCATTGGTGTGAAAGCATCAATCGCACTCGGGTCCGCACTGAATCAAGCAGACCGAGACCGCCAAAAAGATGCGGTCAGATCCTGCCAGACTCTGGTGTGGTCCCTCTGGTGAGAACGCAAACTAGGGTTCCAAACCGTTGACTGTAGGTCAAAATAGTGAGTCAAAATCGGGTATTATTTCTACCGGAAGATATTGATGAATTGATATATTGATATTGATGACATTGATGAAATGTCAATTGGGTCAATGTTTTGGTTTGTTTGCTGTGGAGGACTAGTTCACAGTACCCCTCAGTCTCCAACAGAAATGAGAACTCTACCAGTACGTGCATAGTTTGTAACATGTGAAACATAGAGGAGTAGGGTGAAGGGCTGGTATTGGCATTGGACCCAGATGCTGGATCAGCAAGTGTGAACACATTTAGTATTGCATTAGAGTGAACCCAAAGCAGATAATGACACTTGATAGGCTGATAAACATAAGGAATTCGATAAAAGAACAGTTTAGTGTGAAGCGGTCATCAACTCCAAGGCTGTGTTGTCCTAGCTATTGCACTTGGCAATAGCTTTGCATTGTGCCGAACCACAGCCCTTAGCTGTTCTAAAAACTATAAACGACAGCCTCTTGGGGTTTATTGCTTAAAGCAGAGGTCTTCTACACAGTGCCGCCAAATAGCCTTGAATTGGAATAAATGCTGTAAAAGATAAGAACAAGGTGATGAAGGGGTGTTTGGACCTGAATAAAGCTCACTCTCTCTGGCAGGGTATTGTGCTTGAGATCAGAAGATTCCAGCCACCCACGCAGTCATGTTCGACAGCCAGTATGCTGCCTACAGCAATGTGAGACACGTGGTGCCAGTGGTTTGATATCAAGCCCAAGAGTTTCACCTCTCTACACATTTTAAGACTGCTGGTTGGGTTCTTCTTTTATGGCTAATGGTCGACCAGACATAGATATTGAACAGTGCTCTTCTTTAATGCATGTAACATCGACAGTTAAAAATCTCACTCCTCGACAGTTAAAAATCTCACTCCACTTCATTCGGTTTCATTAATCCTTCAGCATTTTTATTTTGAAGCTGAGAAATCCGTTCTTTACAGGGACCCTCGGGAGCTTGGGTGCCCAGACTGAAAAATGACAGTCCCCAGCTAACTTTAACCTGAAGCTGTTAAAAAAGATGATATCACAGGAGGTGTTCTTAACACCACTGCCGCCCTTGTCTCAGCCCGCGTTAAGTCTCTAAAGGCTCGTTAGACCAAGTGGGTCAGGCCATCAACTTGACCAGATGGACACTGTTTGTCTCTGTCAACACCTAAGAAAATGCCATGCTTTGTTGTGTTGTTTTTTTTTTACACACACACACACACACACACACACACACACACACACACACAAACATGAAAAAAATATCTTGGCCCTTTTTTTTCTGTGTCTAACACCATTTTCTTTTTAGAACTTTCATCTCCACCCTAACCTTCCTAATTCCGCTCTCACAAAGGCAAAATGACACCTTTTTAATGGCAGCGATGCCATCCTTTTAGTTTGGAGGGATAATGACCAAAAAACAGACGAGTGCACTGATGTGGGGTTGGAATATGGAGGGGAGAGGGGAGAGGGGAGGGCAGCGGAGGGGGTGAAGGGAGAATCGAATGACACCGATAGCGGCGGTATTAGCTACGTGCGCACACGAGCCTAGTCCCTCATTATCGCTAAAGCGCCGGGCCTCTGCCACAGGGCCTCCGTCGTATTACAGGAATCATTTAGTAACGCAGGGGGAGTCGGGGGATGAGGGTAATGATCCTTGACTCGCTAATAACATTGGGTGGCCTTCTTCAGGACGGGGTCAGTGGCGCAGGAATATTGTTTTCTAATGTGCCTCGGAAAAAATCCAATCGCAAAGATGAACGACCACGTCGCGCGCTCCTGTTATCCCCCACCCCGAAAGGAAAAAAGGGGGGGGGGGGGGGCGGGTGCGGAGGAGAAATGAGAGGAGGAACAGGAAGGAATCTAGCTGCATGAAAAGAAATCAATTCTCCCGTAGCTTTGCCTCTTTTTGATTTTGGGGGTCTTTTGAAGTGAATTCGGCGAGAGTTTTGAGGCGTGGAGGAAATGCATTTTGGAGAGCTTGTTTAGAGTGGGGTCAGGGCAAGCGTCCCTGCTTGTTTGCCACAGTTTGTCTTTGACGCACCGCTGTTTGTCCGTAATTACCTATTGCAAGAGCGTGACTGAACAGAGCATTTCGCCAGTGAAAAAAAGACTTGAAATGGAATTTTTGCCCAACCTGAACCCTTTGTAAATGATCGGCCCTTTGTGTGTTTTGCATTCTGGAAGCCGTAAAGGATGTCCGCTAGCTTTTGTCAAACACCTCTTTGAGATGAAAATGTTCACAAACTGTCCCACAAATAATAATGGTGATGTTAGAATACTTTCACACAATCCGAAACACACCTCAATATAGTGAGCTTCAGTGCACGGTATGTTGTGCACAGTGTACGCAACACACACACACACACACGCGCACACACACACACGTACTTGTGCACACAGACATATGCACACACATACCCAGGTACAAACAGACACACATTGTAAAAGTCTAGATATACAGCACAGCAATGAGTAATATGACTGTGCCATAATGGCAGAGGTGTCCTTGTGCAGTGTGGACCTAGACGAATATTTTGGTGTCAAGAAAGACTACTTTTTCCCATAATCTCTACTGAAAAGCCCTGTGTCAGAAAAATCGTACCTCAAAACTTTGAGAAGGTCCATTTATGTTAATGCCACTTTCTGAAGCATTCTGAAGAGCCATGAAATAAATATAAGAAAGCAAAACATAAATTACAATGCCTAGAGGGATGACCTCTTCTAGCCTGGTTGTACCATACCCTCGTACTAATATCGTACAGAGGGTCTATGATCCAGAAAGGAAGTGATGGCAGACTGTTTTAGTAACCCTAGCAACAATAAAATGACTGAAAGAAGTGCTCTGAAAAGGAATGTTCTGGTGGACGCGAGCCCACTGACTTGTCATTATATTATGCCCGTCTTCCCCGGCAGAAATTTAAAAAGGACCCATACACCACCACGCTGGGGGGCTTCTCCAAGGTGACCAACTACCTGTTTGACGCGTTCCGCGGCGGGGAGTCTGAGCCTCAACAGCGCCCCCCGGAGGAGATGGTGGACCTGCTGAACGAGGTCATCCCCGGCCTGGACATCAACCAGCAGGACGAGCCGGGCTTTGAAGTCATCACCAGGGTGAGGCTGAGAGACAGCAGTCACTTTTTACACACACACACACACACACACACACACACACACACACACACACACACACACACACACACACACACACACATACACGCATGCACACTCTATAGATGACGAAAGCATGTTTGAGTGAAATCAAATGTGATTTCAAACACGACCCACCTCAAAGAGCAGATAAAAGATTTACGTGTGTGTGTGTGTGTGTGTGTTCTCACATAAAGATGGAAGAACGGGAGGAATGTGAATGAATATTGATTATGCTGTGTGTAGATCATGGTCTCTGTAAAGGCCATATTGCACTTTATATGCATATTGGACTGTGGGGTCAGTGGCAAAATGAATGCAGTGCCTATGACTACAGGTCAGGGCTCAGACAGGTGTAAGGTTATGGGCGATATATATGACTAATACATAGCATATTTTTTCACAGTCACGACTCACATTCTTATCAAGATTTCAGGCACGCATATACGAATGCACAGACACACAAGCACAGCCATCTGATTATATCTATCCCTGTACTGAATGTCACAAGTCTAGGCAAGCCTGGCACCTAGTACTTTGTCTCCCAGGATTCCGTAATTATGCACAAAGTTTAATTAGAGACCTGACCCACTCCTCTGTGTGTTGCTGTGGCAACAAATTGACCCAGCGGGTATTCGTTCTCTTGTCTCTGCCAGTTGTTCTCTCTTTGTCCCTTTCTTTCTCTCTTCCTCTCTTTCTTTCTCTCTTCCTCTCTTTTTCACTCCCCCTTTCTCTTCCTCTTGTCTGATTGAAAGGGGCTCCAGTGTTAATCTGATGCATGCACATACAGAAGGGATATCAGTGCCGTTTTTGCATGACTCATGCTTAGAAACTGCCAGCTATTGGTAGGAACTGGAAGGTGGATTTATCGGAATACACTGCAGAATGACACACACTCAAACACACACGCACACACACGCACACACAAGCACACATACACAAACTCACTCTTGGTCTCAAAGTGCGCTATTCTTCCGCCAGTGTGCATGGAGATAGTTTTCAGAGATGTCTCTTTATCCTCCGCCCTCCCTGTTTCCTGGCCATGTATGGCTGGGGGCAGAGTTGAATATGTTTGCCGTGTAGTTTGCGCGAGGGGGGGAATTGAGATGTAACCTTGATGCTGAATGTCTGAGGGCGTCATGAGGTGTGACTGTACTTTGAATGTGATTGTGCTTGCGTGCGTGCGCGCGCACACACACACACACACACACACACACAGAGACATACATACATACACATGTGTTTGCGTACACCTTAATTGACTAGATGGTGTTGAATGTCTGACAGCTCCTCATGTTTCAATACTGTGTGAAATGTGTGTAAGACATAATCTGCTCACATGCTCACACACACACGCACACACACACACGGATAGTTGGTGCCCAATGTCGGTGGGTGCAGAGCAGTGTTTCCTTATGCTGCGTGTGTGAGTGTATGTGTGCCAAGACTGCAAACATCTGGCACAACACACCGGCGGCTCCTACAGCCACAAGTGGTTTCAAGACTCAGAGAAAAATCTCACACACAGCTGCTGAATAACACACTTAGAGAGACACTGACACACACGCACGCACACTCACACTCAGACCTCAAGTGTGCAAGTGCATTTATGACTGTTATTTTGACACACTTGTTTTGAAATGCACTTAATGCACTGTTCTTTGAGGCACTGACTCTCAAACACAATACAGTGATGCATGTACATGCACACACAGACACAGACACACACACACAGTACGATACAGGCACATATGGACACACACACACATCCATAAATGCACGCACATGCACACACACCCATTGACACACGCACATGCATTTTACACACACACACACACACTGCTGCAGAATCGGTCTGTGATCTCTCTCGCCTCTCAGACCGTCCAGATCATTGGAGTTGACGGAGCAGCAAGGGATGTGTAGGTCTCACACATCAGTAGACCACAGAACACATGCTAACGATAGAACACACACACACACACACACACACACACACACTCACACACTCTTGCTGGTTATTACTGGTGTGGTGATGAGCCCCCACAGCACCTGCTCTGTCTCTCTTCCTCTCAGTTGCACTTTCTCTCTTTCACATTCTCTTTCTCTTGGTGCCATGACTTTCTCTCTCTCTCTTCTAGCCTTCTCTTTCTCTTTTTCTCTCTTTTTCTCCTCATGCCATCTCTTTCTCTTGGTGCCGTCACTTTCTCTCTCTCTCTCTCTCTCTCTTCTAGCCTTCTCTTTCTCTTTTTCTCTCTTTTTCTCCTCATGCCATCTCTTTCTCTTGGTGCCATCACTTTCTCTCTCTTTCTCCTCATGCCATCTCTTTCTCTCTCGTTCTCTTTCTCTCGGCCTCTCTTCTCTTTCACACATGCTTTGACTCTTCTCATTAATCCTGCTTGCCTCTCTCTTTTTCCTCTCCTCTCTACCTCTTTGCCATCCCTTATTTCACACATGGATCACACATATGCTAACGATAGAGCATACAGTAAGTACACACACACACACACACACACACACACGCACACGTTGTCTCTTTCTCTTCTGCATTAGTCTGACATTGTTCTGATACACAAAGGCTGTGTAGCCACTGCAGTGGTGTTTTAAACTTTTCATTTGGCTTTCATTAACCTCCCTGCCTGCAGACTTCACGTCCGGGTTGAAATCAAGGCTGTCCGAGACAAAGACGAAGAAGAATAAGGAATCAATAACACACACACACACACACACACACACACACACACACACACACACACGCGCGCGCGCTTCTGTCTATTTAAAGTCGACTCACTAAAAAGCAAGAGCTACTCAGAGACCATGAATTGGCAGACTCAGTTTAATCAAGGACAAAAATGCTTTTGTGTAGTGTGTGTGTGTGTGTGTGTGTGTGTGTGTAGACCACTCACCCAGTATTTATATTAAGTTCAGTCTTGCACCTCTGAAAAAAAGGCTTATTAAATCCCTTCAGTCTTCATCTCTGAGAATGGGAATGCAAGATGAGTGCTATCTACTCTTTGCTGTGTGTGTGTGTGTGTGTGTGTGTGTGTGTGTGTGTGTGTGTGTGTGTGTGTGTGTGTGTGTGTGTGTGTGTGTGTGTGTGTGTGTGTGTGTGTGTGTGTGTGTGTGTGTGTGTGTGTGTGTGTGTGTGTGTGTTGGAGAGAGAGGGGGGTAGTTATCTGCACTCTGCTGTGTACGCGTGTGTGTGTGTGTGTTTTGGAGGGAGATGGGGTGGTTGGGGTTGAATTAGGCTCTTATCAGTCCCCTCATGAATTATTGACTCAAATTCGGTGCTGCTCTCCTCCATCACACACACACACACGTTATCAGACTTCGGTCCCCATGGAAACGGCTTGTACTCTTCATGGGAAGGCAGAGGGGTGATGCAAATGTACTCAATTCAGGATCACAGGCTAAACCAGTGGCTGTGGCCAATAACTAACTTTGTCACGTAGACACACATACACACACACACACACACACACACACATACCACATACACACACTTACACACAGACCTCTGAAGAGTTAATCACTAAAAAACACTGCCCTGGGGTAATTACCCACAGAAGGAGAATGTTATAAAAGTGCTTAAGATTCGGAGTGTCTCCTTCTGCTTTTCCTCCTAGGCTTACTATCTTACTCACAAACACACACACACACACACACCTGTTAACGAACACAGTGGGACATGCACAACTTTAATTCAGTCTGATAAAAAGCAGCATTGCTCAGATATCAGTGCAAGCCAGCTGAAGCCTCTCTGCACTGCACGTGTGGCTCTCTCCATTACCACTGTATGCGCCCGTATGGAGACATCTTGGTCACACATCTGTTTGTGTATGTATTTGTGTGTGTGCTTGTGCTAATCTGTGTTTGCGTGTGTCTTCATGTGTGAGCATGTGTGTGTTCCTACAGGAGAAGCAAGAGGCGCACTCAGTGTGTGCGAGTTTACACACCAGTTTCTGTGTGCACTCACCTCTGTGGCTTTGTGGGTGCTTATTACTGTATGTCTCTCTCTCTCCTACTGTGTGTGTGTGTGTGTGTGTGTGTGTGTAGGTGGACCTCGGTGAGAGGCGTCAGGTACAGAGGGCAGCGCCGGTCTCGCGGGAGGAGTGGGCAGGATGTTTGGACCCAGAGGGACGTGTCCTGGACCCCCAGCACCTTCAGCAGCGCATCTTCAAAGGGGTAAGGCTTCCCAATATGTGTGTATACACACACACACACACACATGCATGCACACGTATGCACAGGCAGTGAACAGCGCATCTTCAAAGGGGTAAGGCTTCCTAATACAGTATGTACACACACACACACACGCAGTCATCAGTACATCTTCAAAAGGGTAAGATTTCCCAATATGTACACACACACACACGCTTACACACGCGCACATATGCGGAGACATTCACCCATAAAAAAAACACCTGCACACAGACATGTAGAGACACACACACACACAGATTCACACGTCAAAACTCACACACACCTTCATACACACACATATGTGCCTGCACAGACACCATTGCACACAACCGTACACACACACACACACACACACACACTATTCTAATGAGGCTCCTCCAAAGCACGCACACACACACACATGCACACACGCACAAATTGCGTTTGGAGTAATACTGTTGAGAGAGGCCTCAGGTGGAGCACCACAGCAGCCTGCAGGTAAACCGTCAGCTCCTCGCTCCCTGTCACTTGTCCGACTTTGCTTGGACACAGATCCCTTAAACCAGCGTGTCTGTGAAATCGCTAAAAAAAGAGGACACATCGGGGGCTGCAGGCCTGCAGGTGTAGACTCCACACCTGTTCTCTCTCTGTGTCGACTCGCCTCCAGCAAAAAATACCTCTTTCGTTTTGAGGTGGAAATATTTTTTATTTAGAATGAATAACAAGTGTGTCATTCTTCATTCTAAGTCAGTCTACTCTTTACCAGTCTGTATACATACAGGATGCCTCTCATTTGGGCTGTTATACATCCTCCCTCGCTCCTCGGGCCTCGATCCTCACTGATCTACATAAAGAATGATGGGCCGGCAACAATGGGACAGTCTATCCAGTGTTAGTTATAGATCAGTGGGAACGCCCCTCGAGGATCGAGGAGGCATGTTGAGAAGCACCTATAGACTTGTGTCATTCATGTTCCCAAGCAAACTTAGCGAATAGTTTTGTAGATGGAAGAGCAGGATTACAGCAGCATTTAAATCATGTTGAGCTGCATCTGCTCAGCATTATGGGCCCTGAATATTCCTTCAGCTTGGCAGCGAGGAGAAAAGAGGGCTGTATTTCGTAGCTCCACATTGGTGCTAGTAGCTCTTGTCAGACATGCCTGCTGAGGGTGTGTGTGTTTGTGTGTGTGTGTGTTTGTGTGTGTGTGTGTGTGTGTGTGTGTGTGTGTTGTGAATCAGCCTGGGAAATCATGTGGTGTGGACATACTGCGGAGACGGAGACAGATGTCTGTTGTGTGAAATGCACACGAATGCGCGCGCACACACACACACACACACACACACACATACACAGAGCAAATGCCCAGCGCACACCAAAAGTGGTCAAAGTTTTACAAACACACACACAGGCACACACATTCGTCACTACTAGTTTGAACTTTTCAATCACTTGAGTTAAGTTTCTTCTGATGTTGTGTTGTGTTTTGCGGTTTGTGTGTGTGTGTGTGGAGGGGGGGGGGGGGGTGGAGGTGGGTGGAGGTTGATGGGTGGCAGGATGAACATATGCTTCTCTGACTACCCGGCCTTGTGCTGTTGAGAAAAGGAATGATGAGAGAAAGGCTGGGTTGCATCAGTCTCCTTGAAAATGTGTGCGTGTCTGTGAGTGTGAGAGTGTGTGAAAAGGAGAGTGAGAATAAAGCGGCCTTGGCTGTCCGGCAGGGCTGTTTTTCTGTGAGTTCAGGAGGTCCTCTGTCTTTGCGTGGGAGGAGAGTTGGTCAGGGAGAACTAACCCCTGACTGAATCGAGTGGTTGAGACTCCCATCAGTCAAGTGCATGACTCTGAGACCATATGACTGTTAAGTGTGTGTGTGTGTGTGTGTGTTTGTGTGTGATGCTGGGGTAGTGAATCTGTGTGTGTGTGTGTGAGTGCTTGTTTATGTCTGTGAGTCTATGTGTCTCCCTTTGTTTATGTCTATGCATCTCCCTTTGATGTGAGTAAGGGAGTGGATCTGTGTGTGTGTGTGTGTGTGTGTGTGTGTGTGACCGCTTTGCTGTTTTTTTTCCCCTCACTCTCTTTGTCTCCCTTTCTTTTTTCTCCTCTCTTCTCACCAACTTCTCTCACAACTTCTTCACTGTTGTTACTCCCCCCATCTCTTTCTATCTCTCCTTTACTCCCTCATCCCTCCATCCACCTCCCTCTCTGCTTCTCTCTCTCTCTCTCTCTCTCTGCTTCTCTCTGCTTCTCTGTAGGGTATGTGCCACTCATTGCGCAAGGAGGCCTGGAAGTTCCTGCTGGGGTATTATCCCTGGGGCAGCACCCAGGAAGAAAGGAGGAGTCTGCAGAGGAGTAAAACGTAAGTTGTGTGTGTGTGTGTGTGTGTGTGTGTGTGTGTGTGTGAATGCATCCTCCTCTTAGTTTTTGTATTCACCTTCATCATTTTAACTCTCACCTGCTCACATCGTTTATAGTAGTCAAGCTGCCACACACACACACACACACACGCACACACAGGTAGGTTCATCCAGTGCAGTCCTGATGTTCTTTACGACTGGGTGTCTCTGAAAGATTTAGAGATGCCGAGTGGTGCGCTGAGGTGGCCCAGCCCAGGACTGGGAGTGCTGTAATAATCAGCAGGAGACTCATCATCTTCCTCTGTCACAGGGCTGTATTTCTGCTGCGCTGTTGTGTGTGTGTGGGTGTGTGTGGGTGTGTGAGAGAGAGAGACAGACAGAGAGATGGAGACAGAAAGAAGCATACAGAGAGAGAAAGAGTCAGTTGGCTATAATTTGAAAGATTCTGCTCTACAGTGATTAAACATATATATTTACATACCGTATATATATTTAAAGGTGCTTGCATGACATCGTTATTATAGAATGCCTGCCCCACCTGAATGACATGGTAGTTATTCGCTTTAACTTCACTTGTCATACCTGCAACAGGAGCCTGCACAGACACACCATACCAGACCCCATGTAGCTTTCTCATTCAGTCAGTTGACATTTTGGAGTAGACAGTCCTCTAGGACTTTTTAAAAAGTTGTGGGTGTGCGTGTTTGCACCCGTGTCTGTCAGCAGTGTACCTGCCCACATAGAAGTGTGTGTGTGTTGGTCAGAGCCCTAGGGAATTTGGTTAAATTCAAGGATTTCAAGCAACACTTGGAAAGAGTTTCAATTTTGTTAAATTGCCACATCCAAAAAATATGGGAGTTCTGCATTATTTGCAGTTGCTTTCAGCAATGTTTAAATATTTCAGTAAGAGTAAACCCAGCATCAAATCTGCAAGAGCAACCAAACCAGGTCCAGCCAGCGCCCGTCATCACCAACACTCCACAGCAAGGCTACGGCAGCTCCTGGCAATGTCATATTTGTAAACACACACTCATCTCTTCACTTGAAAGCAGAAGTGAACAGTTCTTCATAATAGTGTGTTTACACGTGTCTTTGTCTCTCTCTGTCCCTGTGTGTTTGTGTGGGTGTGTGTGTGAGTGTGTTTTCTGTCTGTAAGAGTAAATGTGTTTTAAGAAGATCCCTGACTATTTTTCGATTTTAGGCTATTTAATAGGAGTGAAATCAATAGGCTTGTCCTCCTGCTCAGACACCATTATATTCCCTCCGTGTAGCCTCAATGCCTTTAGTCTCTTTCATAACGATAGACAATGGATCATTTTCTTTAGGCTAATCAGGATTTATTTTCTCTTGAATAATGTCTAGTCTCTCCGCTATTGACAGAAGTGCTCTTGCAGTGTCCACTGTAGCCTAATTCCGTCCGTGATGAGTAGCAGATGTCCCGCTCTGTGGCACCCTGACGAAACCGACGAGTCTCTTTCTCGGGACTCTGTAGTAGTGGACAGGTGTGTCAGGCCGTGTGTTACTAGTCAAGGCCCGGTCCATTCAGCTGTGCAGGCAGGCAGGCAGGCCGGTTCTGGTGTGAGTGTCAGGTCCTGGAGTGTGTTCTGGCCCACCCACACGAGGCCGCAGCTCACCCCTTGGGTCCTGGCTGTCCTCCAGCGGGTCCTGTCTGCGCTGTCAGTCACGGGCCCCCGCAGCCGCCCAGCCTCATCCATAATGCAGGACCCCCCACTGCAGGCCGGCACGGCCCAGAATACCACCCAGCACTCAGGCTAGCACACACTGATGATTACCCGCGGCCCTGTTCACACCCCCTCTGTCTGTCTCTCTCTCTCGCTCTCTCTCTCTCTCTCTCTCTCTCTCTCTCTCTCTCTCTCTGTCTCTCGCTCTCTCTCTCTCTCTCTCTCTCTCTCTCTCTCTGTCTCTGTCTCTGTCTCTCTCTGTCTCTGTCTCTCTCTCTCTCTCTCCCTTGTTTGCTCTTTCACTCTTACTCACTCTATCTTTCTTTCTTTTCTTTCTTTCTTTCTTTCTTGCCTGATGAAGGGATGAGTACTTCCGTATGAAGCTGCAGTGGAAGTCTGTCAGTGAGGAGCAGGAGAAGAGGAACACTAAACTGAGGGACCACAGGAGTCTCATAGGTCAGTACACACACACGCGCGCGCACACACACACACACACACACACACACACACACACACACACACACACACACACACACACACACACGCATGGACATACAGGCAAACAGACATGTACACACACCAAGAGCTGTACATATGTTCTGCACATATGGCCACATGCCACAATCTACATATGGTTGCCACACATGCATGACCTCCCCTTCACACACCCACGCGTATATATACATGAACACCGTACACATTCCTGACATATAGCACACAGTACGTATGTTTCACACACACGCACACACACACACACACTCCGTTCACTCTACACACCACATACCGTGTCCCACTTAGCTCACACACCCTAATGCAACCACACAGGCATTTGTTTTTTCCACTTAGTCTCAGAATTCCAGTTCAGTCTCTTCGAAAACAACTTTTCAACTCTTTTGCTCTCTGTCATTGAGAATTGAAGAGGTAAGGGCAAAATGGCTGCCTTTCAAACCCAGCCCACTAATCCCAACCTCAGCTGTTCTCACAGTGGACCGGTACCTGTTGTTAGTATGCAGTGGCGTTAGGCTTATTGTCTGAATTAGTCACGAGTCCTGTTGTTTTTTTTCCTGTTGTTTTTTTATCAGCAGTGTGTACTGGGAGCGGCCTTGATCCCGTAGCAGTGGGAATGCTAATGTGACTAGCGCTAGCGTAGCGGCGGCGTGGTCGTGCTGATTTGGCTGCCTGTCCTCTGTCCCATGCGGACACACCTGTCCTCGAATTGGCTTCCGCTCGGTCTCTGGGCTGATTGTGTTCAGCTGTTTCCCAAATCAGTGGAAGCACACACACACACACCTATTCACATAGACACATACACACACAAACACACACACCTATTCACATAGACACATATATACACACACACACACACACACACACACACACACACACACACACACACAAACACACACACCTATTCACACAGACACATACACATACACACACACACACACACACACTCACCTATTCACATAGACACTTGCACATACACACACATACTCTCACACACACACACACACACACACACACACACACACTCACACTCGCACACTCATGCCCTAGCTCCCGCCGCTCTTGGCCAGGAAATCAATCCGCCGGCTGATTGCTGCCATGTTTTATTTATCGGCCTTCGCACGCCCTTCACCGGCCGCCACGGCCGCGGCGGCATCGATAGAGGCCCACCACCACCACCTCCACCCGCCCACAGTCTCAGTCCGAGCCTCCGCCAAGGGCCAGGAACCGGACTGGAACTGACCCGCCTCATCAAACGACCACCCTCAGCACTTTCCTCCTCCTTTCCTCCCACAAGTCTCCTTGTTTTTTTTTTTCTTCCATTTTTTCTTGTTTTTTTTTGGCGTGGGTGGGTGGTGGGTGGCGGGGGTGGGTGGGTGGTGGGTGTCGGGGGGTGTTTGGCTGGAAAGCGTTGCAGAGAGTTTGGAGTGGTGTGTTTGATTGCCGTGAAAACCTTAGTCAGAGAGGTGAAGGAGCAAAGAGTGTTGGCATGTGTCGGGCAAATGAATATGGAAATGCTCCTCGGTGCCCGGCGACAGGGAATTGGTTATGCGCTTTTCTCTGTCAAGTTGCACTTTTTAAAAAGTTCTGGTTTCGGGACTTTAATATATATATATATATATATATATATATATATTTTTTTTTTTTTTTTTCTCTAATCCAAAAATGTCCGACGGAAAACAATGAGTCAGACTTTGCACGTAGACTTTTAAAGCAGGATTTGGGTGATTGATCGGCAGTCGAGATCCATCCATCTTATCGCGGATTGAGGCTAGCAATCGTCCTTGGCTCTCTCTCTCTCTCTCTCTCTCTCTCTCTCTCTCCCTCTCCCCCCTTTCTTAATGATTTTGACTTCTTTTCTCTTTTTCTCACTGTTCCACTCTATGCACTCTCATCTTCCTCATTCTCTTGTCTCTCATGGTTTCTGTCTGTCTCTTTATCTGTCTCCCCCCATCCCCTCTCAGAAAAGGATGTGAACAGGACAGACCGGACCAACCCTTTCTTCGAGGGTGACGACAACCCTGGCCTGATCCTCCTACATGACGTCCTTATGACCTACTGCATGTACGACTTCGACTTGGGTAAGCTCGCGGCCTTGGTTGGCGGCCTTCCTCCACCGTTACTGGAAAGCCTCCCAAGCTAATCTCAGCCTACACTTCCTGCACACACTGATGGCTCTTCCTCTTCCTCTTCCTCCTCTCCCCTTCTTGCCCCCTGAGCAGGGTATGTCCAGGGGATGAGTGACCTGCTCTCGCCCGTCCTCTATGTGATGGAGAACGAAGTGGACGCCTTCTGGTGTTTTGTGTCCTTCATGGATCAGATGGTAAGAGACGCCACCTCCTTCCCTGACCTCTTCACTCTTTCTCTCTCTCTCTCCCTCTCTCTCTCCCTCCTCCTCCTCTCTCCCCCTCCTCCTCCTCTCTCCCCAGCCTCTCTCGTCCATCTGTTGTTTGTGCTGGTTCTCTATCCGTCTTTATGTCGTGTCAAAGTAGAGAATTAAAAAAGGCAGCGTTCGCTGTTGACGCGCTGTGGCCTCTATCTAGAGTCGGGGAGATAGATGCATACTGAGAGAAAGAGATGTGCTGTCCTTAAGGTGCATGGAATGCGTGACCTGTGATCTTGTGCTGTGGGTATTTCTGCAGTGTGTGCATTCCTATAATGTGTAGTGTCGTGGGAGTCTCTGTAGGGGTGTGTGATTTGTGTGTTTGTGTTTGTGTTATGCATTACTGTTCTTCCAGCATTTTTTTTATTGGCACCATGGAGAGAAAAAACTATCTTCACTCTTTTCAAGAATTTAAAGTTTATTTGGCCACTGGCAAAGGCCCACCAAGTAACACCGGTAACTGCTGACAGAAGTGTTAATCATGATGTTGCCCAGTGCGTATCCATCCAAAAGTTTTCCTCCAAAGTTTCCTGCGGCCCTGTCCTCTGTCTTCTGTTGGCAGACCAATCTCTTTAGAGCTTTGCCACCTGGTCACATGGTTCATTTACAAGTGGATTTGGCGTTCATTAAGCATTCATAGCTTTCCGAACGCCGCAGCCCCCCGGCAGATTTACTGTAGTAAACAGCCATCATTGCATAATTTCCCATCTGAACGCGCCAACACCTGCCACCGCCCTTGTTTTCCCAGACTCTACGCAACACAACACAAATCAGCGCAGGGGTCCCCAATCTCTCAGCCATCAACGCACTGATCTATAAAGCTTCCACACATCAAGACCCCTTTATTTAATATGGAAACTTGACACAGTGTTGACTTAACGATCGCACGGTGAAGGCAAACATAATTGCCAGGTGCAGCATTCTGTTCTTCAGCACGGTCATTTTCTAATTCTGTTATGGCCTGTATTGTTGTTGCTGCACTCAAGGCTATTAAAGTTATTTGTGGTTATTCTGGTGTTTTACCGGTGGTGTTTGCTTATTAATTATGTTTTTATTTGTTGCCCCCTGAAAGCACAAAAACTTTGAGGAGAATGTGTAGATCATGAAAACCCCGCTATTGACATTAAAATGTGGTTATATTATTTGTTTGCTTGTTTATCTCTTCTAAACACAAACACGTTCAGGCACAGATGCAGGGTATGAAGACCAATTTGTGAATGTAACTAATGCTGTTGTTTCATGTTTGATTATTTGTTTGTGCTTTCCCAGCACAACAACTTTGAGGAGCAGATGCAAGGCATGAAGACCCAGCTGATCCAGCTCAGCACTCTGCTCCGCCTGCTTGACCTCGCCTTCTGGAATTACCTCGGTAACTAACGTTTTATTAACTCGCCTTCTGGAACTGCCTCGGTAACTAGTGTTTTTTACCTCGCCTTCTGGAACTACCTCGGTAATTAACACTTTAGAACTTTGCCCTTCTGTAACTACCTCAGTAACTTACATGTTTTTACCTCACCTTCTGGTACTACTTTGATCGCAAACACTTTATTGCTGTGTGCTAACAAAGATCCCTTAGAACCCTTTCTCAACCGTCTCTGGTACTAACAAGCTAATTGCCCTCAGTATATTACAATTAAGTATTGAATAACATTGTGTATACCCTGCACTTTCCCGGTTTGTTCAATAGAGCAGTGGTAGGCTGTACGTTTACAGTGCAGTTGTAATATCTTCCATTTTAACTTTTAACAATATTAACAATATAGCTATAATACTTTATAGTACACACATTGCCTGATCCTGCCCTGCAATCTACTTTAATTTCTGGCCCACAGCACCTTCAGAACCATCCCCACACCCCCCTACCAAAAAACCCCCCTCCCAAGCAACAAACAGATATAGGTGCGATATAGGCTTCATAAATAAGACAAATGAGGGTGAATAACAGGGTGAATAGGCTAAAAGTTGCAGGAGCATTTAGGTTGATTGCAATACGAAGTTAATGCATTTTTGTTATAATCTATGACAAAGTTTGTAAAACCTTTCAGGCCTTCGAATAGGCTTGCATTTAGGCCTGTCGTAATCATGTAGCATCACTTAGCAGTGCAATGCGTTTCTTCTTTCAATCAGTCGTCAGTTGTGGTGGCCCAGGGCTTACTTTATAGTGGTCTACATGGCCCTCTGGAGGGAGGCTGCCCACTACTATTTTAGCACATATTATAAAATGGTGCCCTTCAGCATGGCACTTCTGGAGCTAAGGAAGCCCTTTGGGGTTGTGGGTCTGCCATGTGCTGCCATTGGCAAGAAAGTGCTAAACAAATGCCAGGAGTTTGCTAATGAACCCTCAGTACACACGCGCGCAGCCATCGCGACTTACTTAAACCCTTTTCAGCGGAGTAGCCCGTGCCAGCCTCTCCATTCGCAGGCGCGCGAGAAGGAGCCAACTTTCAGCCGGGCAGAAACTGGGACAGTGGTCGTGGCCCAGAAACAAAAAAAAAAAGTGTGTGTGTATGCTATATTCATCTCTCCGTACCCATAACGCGCAGAGATATTTTGTCTCGTCCTATTGTTCGTGGAGGCCGCGCTGCGTCTGTCTGCGTATATCTGATCGGCCCATCCCCGCTGCTGTGAAGGACTTATTAGAGTGCGCTGTATATTTGACAGTGTGGTGATTACCACAGCAGAGCTGTATACAGCCTGTGACAGACTGTGCTACTTACACACACGGATACACACACACACACACGCAAACATTCAAATACTCATCCTGATTTTACACATACATACACTGCATCAGTCACACACACATTCTCTCTTTCTCTCTTTCTATCTCACTCTCTCGCTCTCTCTCTCTCTCTCACATGCACACAGACACATTCCTGCATGCCCACACGCACACCTACAGACTTAATGAAAGACAGGAGGTGAAGAGAGTTTGAGAGCACTCCATCAGAAGTCGTCGTGTAGGACGTACTGTAGGGCCGGACAGGAGCTGAAGCGTGTGCCATCACTCGCCGGACACAGGCCAGTGGACCAGCAGCCCTCCACAACGGCCTTGCACAAGACTCCTCCCCTCCCGGCGTGACGACAGCAGACTCGGGGACAGTGATGTATCGCTCTCTAGTTTATAGTCATTATTTCTCCTGATTAATTTCCCCCTTTAATCCTCCTCTGTGCACTCGCGCACACACACACACACACACACACACACACACACATAGGCTCACACATGAAGAGATGTGAAAAACTTATCGGCGTCTAAGCCACAAACAGAAGGCCCAGCAATTTAGAGCCCTCCCAAGAACAATAAACAAGCAAAGTCCAATAATATGCAAATGAAAGCGCCGTTATTTATGGCTTTAATTTGAGCAGGAAAGGTTAGATGTAGGGGAATTTGGGCAAGTGGAGAAGATGGAGAGCATTGTGTTTTTGGAAAAAAAAACCTCTGGTTTTTGGCTTCTCTTGAGATGCCCTGTCAGCGTTTGTCCAGCTTGTCTCTCTTTCCAGGAATTGGCTACTTGAAAGGAGAATTTTTTTCACATAGGTCTCTGTTTCTCGTTTCTCCGTAGCTACACTGGGGGACACTACATGTCCGTGAGACCCCATGTTCATGCCCCCAGAGTGTAGTGCTGTAGCTGCCTGGCTGATTTAGCTGTTAGACCTAGCAACTCGAACGAGGTAAAAACCGATTGTTTTTGTAAATTTTTCGTCCCTGCAGTACTGGGTGACCTCAAGAAACGGAGATCTATGTGAAAAAATCGCCGTATTTCTCCTTTAAAGTATGACTGCGCTGGGTTTATTGACCTTTACGACCATCCTGGTGATGCAGAGTTAGATAAACTCGGGAGGCCTCTCTGGCAGGGTCTCTCAGCCGAAACAGATCCATCAACGTCAGCGCTGTAGATGTTCTAATCTAACCGATGTGTTGTTGGGATGATGAATAATGTTCACTACTTCTCTCTATCTTGTCTTGTCTGTCTGTCTTTTCCCTCTTTCTTTATCTGTCTTTCAAACTTTGTCTTTATTTCTCTACTTTTTCTCTCTCTCTCTCTCTCTCTCTCTCTCTCTCTCTCTCCCTCCCCCTCCCACCCTCACACACACACACAGAATCGCAGGACTCTGGCTACCTGTACTTCTGTTTCCGCTGGCTGCTGATTCGCTTCAAGCGGGAGTTCAGCTTCCAGGATGTCCTACGCCTGTGGGAGGTGAGTGACACACAGACACACACACACACACACACATACATACATTTCCACACGGATACACTAACTCTAGGCAAACCCACATACACACACGTGTGTGTGTGTATATATATTGGCACTTGACATTTGTTACACAATTAATAACGTCTACTGCAGTTGAATCTGATGTCACACACACACACACACACACACACACACACAGACACATGCACAGCTCTGTGTATTTTGACTGGAGGGTACACGGTGTTCCCTGGGACATAAACTCTCTCCTGTTCTCCCTTGTTATTGGATCTGGTTGATTAGTGATCCTCACGTGTTTTATGATGTGTTTGTGTTTGCCGCCTTTCCCAAGGCAACATTGCAGACCTGATTAAACACACCACACACTCCTTCTATTATTTATTTTTTTAATTTTGTGTGTGTGTCTGTGTGCCTGCGTTTGTGCGCCGGGATGTGTGTGTATGTGTGTGTGTGTGGGGTGTTGACCAGAGGCACCCAACAGCAGATTGACCGCCAGCTTTTGAAGGAGGAAGGGAGAAAATCAATTAAAAATCCATTTAATTACGCGCTCAGTAATTTGTTCCCCCTCTGCCAAACATAAATAAATAAGTTGCAGACCTGCAACTGGCACGATCATCTCGCTCTCTTAGTGAGTGATCAATCTCTCCTTCCTTCTCTCTCTCTCTTTCTCTCTCTCCCCTCCTGCTTTCCTTTTCTTTCCCCTCCATTCTCTTTGTCCATCCCTCTCTCCCTTTCTTCTTTTCTCTCTCCTCTCATCCCCTCTTGTTTTGCATCTTTTCATCTGCCCTTTCTCTCTGCATCCTATTTTTTTTACACCTCTCTCTCTCTGCCTCTCTGCCCCCACTCTCTTGGTTTATAATACCCTGCCCCCCCCCCCCCCCCCCTTGTTATCCATTGATTAATGATATGTCTTTTTTCCAAAGTATGGGATGATGTTGTGTGTGAAGTTACTGATGAGTTTTAAAGCCTTGTGGGTGTTATACTGAGGTAAGGTATGACAGTGGTTTAATAAAGTAATATTAAATCTCTCTCTCTCTCTCTCTCTCTCTCTCTCTCTCTCTCTCTCCCCTTTCCTCTCTCTTCTCTTCTCCTCTCCCTCTCTTCTCCTGTCCTCGGTGTGATCAGGTGATGTGGACGGGTCTGCCCTGCCAGAACTTCCATCTGCTGGTGTGCTGCGCCATCTTGGACGCCGAGAAGCAGAAGATTATGGAGGAGCGCTACGGCTTCAACGAGATCCTCAAGGTCTGCCCACCCTGCCTTTGGCCGCCGACTTACACACGTCCTGCACACACACGCACGCACACACTCATGCAGACTTGCAAGTGCACACACGAAGCTTCTTGAGGGCCGTTTCATAGTCTGCAAGCTACACGGATGCAAACGTATCAAGGTTTTCAACTGCGTAAACAAACGTGCTTTACTAAGGCGTTTCCGGTGGCACGGAAAACAACACCGAGCTAATGGTAATTTGACGACAAAACACATTTTTTGAAGTCGGCATTTTGAAGAGCATTACGCTAAAGTCCCATTTATTTTCATTCCAAAGTATCTGCGTTCGTTTTGAAAGTCTCAACTTGAAACCCTCTAGGAACTGATTGAATGTGTCTATACTAGGAGAGGTGTAGCAAGGTATAGCACAATTTTTGTAATGCAATTTAAGCATGTTTCCGATGGGGGCTCGGTGTAACCTAAATTATGATTGGGTCTCTTCAATGTCTGCATGAACCTTGTGTTTACAACTGTGTCAGGGTAACTTGTAGTCACTGAATCGGGCCTTAAACATGGATACACAGTCAAAACGGTACATTTGTGTATCAGAAAGTGTCGAAACTGCACAAGAAAACACACAAACCAATGTATGTACACATCCACTGACACCACACACACATATATAGACACTATGCATATGCATGCATAACTGTTAACACATCAGGTGTACACACTATGCATTGCGAATAGGCATTACTAATAGGCATTTATTTTCCACACACACGCGATGACATGCACTCTTTCTAAAGGCCACTGGAGGAAACACCAATTTTGCACAGCATCACATTGTAATAAAAAAAAGGCCCTCGAAAGACCACAGCAGTCTCTCTCTCTCTCTCTCTCTGTGCTTGGACCTGTTTGAGAGCTCTCTGCGGTATTTAAACTCCCCCCTAAAATAGGACACCTCCATCCTAACGCCTCCACACGAGGCTCCGGCTATGCCAACATCACAAAGGTGGCTGGCCGCTCCATTCCCGGGCCCTCAATTATGGGGAGTGCGAAGACCTTTGCCCGCGATGCCAACCTCCCGCGCTGGCAGGTAATAAGGTGGCATGCATGCGATGAGAGGCGGCTGGCTCACCTCAGTCTTTATTAAAAGCACAGGGCATCATTAAGTCCCTGTGGAGCACTTCGCTTTTGTGCCCATAGTCCCCTGAGCCAAGCCATAATTACAACCATAATGGCATGGTCGGAGTCATGAATGTGCAGGTACATACACACACACACACCACACACAAGTGCTTACACACACACACACACACAAGTACACACACAAGTGTACACAGGCACACAGACACACATACACACACAAGTGTACACAGGCACACACACACACACACACACACACACACACACACGTGTACACAGGCACATACACACACACACACACACACATGCACAGTGAGCAGGAGAGTGAGTGGGAGAGAGACATGTTTGCTCTTTTCTCACTTATGCACACCCACATACACACATGATACGTGAATCAGGGGCTGTTATACACACACATACACACCTATACACACTTTGTTACACACTCAAAAACAACAACAACATCAACATCAACATCCCCCAGCCCGCTAAATGCCCCTTTGTCACTGCTCATTGGGGAGTTGTTTCTGCTCTTTTTAATGTGCGTAATGGGGTAGGTGCGGCTCAGTGCTGGCACTTCAGACCCAGCAGGGAAAGGAGCCACAGTAAAGCGCCTCAGTGGGCCTGACAGGCCCCGGGCACAGGTGTGGGAATGCCCTCCTTTAGGAACTGGACACAGGGATGCCTTAGAGGCTGCAGCCAAGGGCATGCCCTCTGGATTTCTCCAGGCACGATTTATGAACATCATGTGTATGCGTGTACACATTTCAACTTGTAGTGTGTCGTGTGATGGGATAATTTATAGTTAGTTTTTAAGCCTGCAGGGGAGGCTTCAGTCTGAGCTCTTGTTCCCAGAGGTAAAGAAGAAGGTTGATGCTTTAGTTGGAGTCGGGAGCTGTAGCCATAGGCATTTCCTCAATTTGATCATCTGTGAATAGGTTGTACATTATTGAGCTCTTTGAGTGTGTATAGATATAAGAAATTCTATATATATCATTATACAAGTCAAGATATTATTTAGTAAAATACTAAAATAGTGTTAGCTATTACGCTGTTCTTTTCCCATCCGTTATTGGTAGAGTGGTCTGTCTGAGCCCTCACTCCCTCCACTGTGTGGTACGTGGCACGTGTGTGTGTGTGTCCCTGTCCCTGTCCCTGTGAGCGCTGGCTGAGGGTGAGAGCCGCCGCGACTAGCTGCCTCGGGGCGCCTGCCTGCCTCCCGCGTGCTCTAATCCCCCGACTCCCACCTCCTCTTTCTCCTCCTCCTCCTCCTCCTCCTCCTCTTCCTCCCCTGCAGCACATAAACGAGCTCGCCATGAAGCTGAACATCGAGGAAATCCTCCGCAAAGCTGAAGCCATCTGCCTCCAGCTGAAAAACTGCAAGGTCAGTTGCCACTTTAGCGCACACACACACACACACACACACACACATACACACACACACACACACACACACACACACACATACACATACACATACACATACACATACACATACACATACACACACGCACACACACACAAACAAGCAGACACATTATTTTATTACTACAGATGTAATAACGATTCCCATCAATGCTGTATGGATTCTTCGTTTTCCATTTAGAGGCAAACAAAATGCACTGGGCCTGCTGGGCCCTGATAAGACTTTTGGCTAAAATTGTGGAGTCACAATCATTGATTAAGATTGGAATTCCATATGTGTGTGCGCGCGCGCACGCGTGCTTGAATGTGAGTGTGTACGTGTGTTTTTAAGGCTGTATATATAAGGGATTAGTGTGTTTTTGTGTGTGTGTGTGCGAGAGAGAGAGAGAGAGAGAGAGAGCAAGAGAGAAAAAGATGGTATTAAAAGTTGTGTTGTGTCCACTGCTACAATGCCATTTCATTCCTCTTTTGTCCAGGACCTGCCCAGCTCCGTGGCCCAGATTTTGGGCTTCAGCAGCGGGGAGCGGGACTCAGATGACCCCGCAGGCGGAGCAGGGGCAGCCGGCAGCTCTAGAACCCGCAGCCCCGACCCGGAACTCGGACCCGGACCAGCATCTGCCGCCGGACCTGGAGCGGAGGAGGGGTCAGCGGCTTCGCCAGAGCCGGGCGAGGACGGCGGCGGCTCGGGCCGGGAGACCCCCGAGACCCCCTTCAGCCCATCGCAGGTGCTGATGTCCGCGCCAAACTTCAGCCCGTCACGCAACGGACACATCGGGCAGGCCGCACCGGACGCTTACAAGCTGGCCTACATCTCATAGCCTCAGTGCCCTTCACCGCCAGACACAGACTCTTACTCTGTCAAACATAACTGCTCATCTCTCGCATAAACTTTATATTTATCTACATATCTCTATTTCTCTCCCTCCCTCTGTTTCATTCATTCATCTCCCTCTCGCCCTCCCTCCCTCCCTCCTTCACACAGCCTATAACCCACCAGTGTCATTGAATTTTTGTCTGCAGTACCAGTTCTCTGAGCTGAAGAACGAGGTTTATTTTTCTACTGCAATGTGTATTTCAGCCTGTTTTTATGACTAGAAATGTAACTGGAAAAAAATGAAGCAAATCCGTTTTTTTTTTTTTTTTAGATTTTCTCTTTTTTTTTCCAAGCAGGAGAATCATTCCAACTCTCTGAGATTTTAAAGATGTCACTCAGGAACTTGGACTGCACTTTTGGAGAAGATATCACATTGATCATTTTTCTGATTAACATTGATTTTTTTTTTGTATGGTGATGGATCATGTATATAAAAACGAGTAAAAAGTAATATCGTGAGGAAAGGCACATTTTGACAGTGGGAGAAACATTTTCACCATCAACCATCTTTTTTTTTTTTTTTTTTAACCTTACATGCAATCGGGGTTTAAACTCAAAGAAAGTGAACTTTATCTTGCCTTGTACGTGATTACCTCTGAGCAAAAGCACAGCTATACAGTTGAACTGATCATACAGTACCTTACTCAGATGCCTTTATTAGAAACAGCAGTCACAGAATTGTAGTGTTTTTATTATCAGTCTATTTGAAGTGAGATGGTAGTCTGTGCGTCTGTCCTGTCCAGCCAAAGAGCATTGACTCTTAGTCCAATGGAAACCAATGTGATGGAACTTCTGACATGTGGCCTTAACATTGTTTAAAAACCCTCCCTGATTGAAAGTAGACTGGCCTACCATTCATACCAGCGACTTTTGAAGAAAAAAAGAACATACAGTGTTTTATATGATAGTGGAGTGTTAACTATTTTGTACCACTGCAGTAGTTGTTTCTATTAAGGACAGTTCTAAGAAGAATTAGAAGTCGCTCACTATGATGAAATGAAGCTGAACAATTTTTTCCCCTCAGCATGTATTTATTTATCTGTATCAAATCTTTTGTATGTGGACTTTGTTTGTATGTTTGCAAAGTTTGTACAGCTTAGATGTATTTCCCCCCTCTTTTTTCCATTGGAGCCTGATGATGCTGGAGAGATTTCTAACCTTGGAAACTTTTTTTTTTCTTCTCACAATTCCTCGTGTCTCCGACTCTCCTGTGAGTAGCCTCGGAGACGTTGCATAAAATGTGAGTCATTTCTTGTCTTCCCGCGCAACAAGAGTCTCCTTGAGTTAAGAGCACCGCTGTTACCGCCCTTTGCCACTGTACTCTTTGTGCTTTTTACATAAATAGACAAGTGTATACTTTCATCTGTGGTGTGAAATCTCCTTTTGTTTCTCTTTTCTTGCCATAAACAGACCAGTGATGTCTTTAAGTTGGTGTTAAACACTCACCTGGTGTGTGTGTGTGTGTGTGTGTGTGTGTCCTTGACTAATAGCATGCATTATCACAAGGACATACTGCATATCCATTTAAAGTGTCTATGTTTTTTGTTATTGTGTTTTTTGTTTTTTTCTTCACTTGTGGTAAGTAACATCTCAAAGGCTTTTTAAAAGCCACAATTAGAGAAGAACTGAGTTATTTTAAAGAGTTGCCATTTCTTGGCTTAGAGTATAATTCACATTGAAGATGAAGGATTTTGAAATGAATATAAATCTTTAATATCCTTCCACTGTAGTTGAGAAGTGAGCTTAATCGCTTTCCTTTCCCTCCAGTCTCAAGCACACGACATCCCTCTGTTTAAGTGACAAGCTGTATCTCAGCCATCCCTCACAAAACAGTGGGTGCCTCTCATTTGGTCTTTTATACACCCTCCCTTCCTTCCTCGATCCTCGTCCCCACTGATCTAGATAAAGAATGATGGGGCAGCAACAATGGGATAGTCTATCCAGTGTTCGCTATAGATCAGTGGGAACGAGCCTCGAGGACCGAGCACTGAGAAGAGAGTTTGAGAGCAACCCAATGTCATCTCACAGCAGATAGTGTGGGTCTTCTTGGATTTCACCCCCCTCTGGAGGTCATTTGGAATATGTCTGTACATGGACAGACACCGTCACTATGGGGTGGATTAGCAAGTAGAAGGTGCAAAGGACATGGAAAGCTGTCCATCTTACGACATTTGTGCTCGTTTAGAGGACAGACCTGTCTGTGCGTGTGTGTGTGTGTGTATGCTCTCTGGCATTTCAACTGCGTCATCATAGCAGGGTTGGACAGGCAGGACAAAAAAAGTGCAGCTTTTACAGGCTTTTTCATTTCCTGCCTCACTCCCAGTACTCCACCCGGGACAAGTCTCACCCCCCTCCAGCCCCCATCCCATTTTTAGAGGCGTTTTGAGTGAGTGGCCTCTCGAATCAGACCCTCATTTATCCGGCCATCTGACCTCTTCATTACAGAAGGGCACCACTCTCATCTGCAGCCCCCTCCCTAATCCAGCCAGCTTGGGTCTGGGCACCGGCCCGGACATAATTCCCCCTCCCCAGTCCTGGGTAATTGGATCACTCAGACCTTTAGTGCGTACATGATTGCCATCATGAATGCAGGATTAATCCCCCCGCCCCACACACTCCTAAAAATAGATCTGAGATGCCAGAGCATGGTGAGGACCAATGGATCACCCAGGCTTGGCAAGACTGCCGTGTTATTGCAATTTGGAAGGTTTGTTAAAATCTTGGAAGGTTTTCCTAGTAATTGCGTTTGTGTGCTGTTTGCGGTTCACGGTTCACGCTGACCGGCAATGCATTATCAGCAGAAAAGGTAGAAGAGGGAGGTACTGTTCTCAATGCCTCATCAACAGAACCATTGAAGCTGTTGGGGCTACACTAGTGCCAGTGGGGTGTTGATTCAACATCCGGAGCCTAAGTGCCCACTAATCAGTCAGTATTCTGATATTAGAGCAGTAAGATTCTGAACAGGCCATCATGTTGGCAACTACAAAAAGCACACAACAAAGATGGGTAATCTCTTTGCAACCTGTCAGAACCTCCATCATAGATATCTAAATGTCAATATGCTAAAGCTCTGTATTACAAGTTCACAAGGACCCAGACATTTTTGTTAAGGTTTCCCTACCAGCTCTGTCAGTGTTCAGTGCTTTTTTGTTTACCCCCAGTGAATCGCAGGGGATTAGAATCTCTTAGTGCACAGCAGGCTCCGTAGTTTTTCCTTGAGAGGTGAGTGTGTCTGTGTGGTGTGGTGGAGTGGGTTTGTTTGAAAGGCAGCGAGAGAGAGAGAGAGAATTGGAGATGTGAGCAGGGTCACGACACACAGCAGACAAGAGGCGGGTTTATCAGCAGGTTTACGACCTCGCTGAGCTGAGGCGTCTCTTATCTGTGGCCCTCCAGGAGGCTCCAGAGAGCCGCCCGGGCAGTGGGCAGCCCTTTCCGACTGCAGGCCCAGCACAAGGCACTCTGGCTGGGGCAGCATCCCCAGTCACCCCCCCACAAACCTGCATACTGTGCTGCAGCAGCAGACTGCAAAGGCAGGACCTCCATTGAAATAGCCTGTGGGGAGGTTAGTGCCAGATGCCTACTGCTCCAGGCAGCTATGCCAGGCTTGCTGTTCTCTCTCTCACTGCTGGACATCGGAATAGACACACGTGATGTGAGTGGGCAACAGGCAGAGTGGTGTGTACACACTACCCCTTACATAATGGGTTTAATAACGTCCACTGAATAATAAATGATACATTCATTACAGTTCCATGAGTAGCATTAACCAGTGGGCCCCATTATATTCTTCATTGACTGTGAGCCTGTTTACATTTGTGTTTGAAGTCAGAATAGCAACAAGCAGATGTCAGTCGTTGGATTAGCTATCAGGGGGGTAAGTTTGTGGTTTAGTGACAAACCTGGGTAAGTTAACTCTGAGCAAGCGGTAAACCTCCCACAAGAAGACCCTAATAGCATTGTTTTGTTAGGAGAATAAATCCATGCATCTCTTCTATTAGGTTTACCACTTACTCTGAGTTAACTTACCGAGGGTTTGTCACTAAACCACATACTTGGAATACCCTGTACTGAATGTTATGTTGGTAGTCTCTAGTCGGGCATTGTGATGATTGCGGAAAACTCAGCTCTGTACTTAGCTAACAGGATGTGCAGGTGGGAGGATCTGAGTGTGTATGACTGTGGACCGTCTTTACTAATGCAGCCAGACGTCTTGAGCTCGCCCGCTCCCTCCTTAGACAGGCATAAAGGTACAGGAGTGCTTTTGCCTGTAGCTTTGAGAGGCTATAGCCTAGTGCTGCGGCCTCTCCTTGACCACTTACTTTCCTGTGTCCTTCGCTCCCACGTCTCTTCCACTCTCCTCAAGAGAAGTGTGTGTGTATCTCCTCTACATCTGTTAGAAGTGTGTGTTTGTGTGTCTGTGTGTGTGTGTGTGTGTGTGTGTGTGTGTGTGTGTGTGTGAGAAAGAGAGAGAGAGAGTGAAAGACAAAGAGAGAGAGACAAAGATGGCATTTGCAGTTTCAAAAGGCCTCAATTTTCTTGTCAGACATATAAGTGGTATTTCGAGTGCAAGTTTCAAGAGAGTGCTGCTCTCAAGGAGAGAGGCTCTGTCCCGAGCAGTCCTCTCGGATGTGGAGTGGTACGCGGTGAACAGAGGGCATGCTACCTGGACACCATGGCCACCAGAACACAACCACGAGTCATTCTTGTAAATAATGAACCATCTGGTACAAAACCAGCTGAGAGAAAGAAAGGCCAAAAAAAGAGAGAAAGTGAGTGAGTGGCAAGTTGGAGTCTGATCTGAGCGAGGGATGGATGGGATGGGAGCGAGGGAGGAGAGTGGGCAGGTTGCGGCACGGAGACAGCTTGGACTGGTGGTGTTTGATAGGGATCCAGGAGGGCAGTCGTAGTGGGTGAGTTGTTTTGGGGCAGCACAGCAGACAGGCTGGAGACTGGTGGGCTGTTGACGCAATCACAATCGCGGGACCACCCTGGCCTGGAGTTTACCCCTCAGGCAATGGAAGAATTTGTTTTTTTTAACTGGCAAGCTGTTGAAGAGAGTGACTGTCTCTAACCATCCATGTTTGTCTGTCTGCTTTCAAAATGCCACATAATTTCTATTTATGTTCAGTATACAAGGCTCATCTCATTTTAGGCCACTATAAGCCACCGCCTAAATATCATTGCCTGGGATTTGTTCCGCATGTCCATCTGATCAAGAGGCCATTGTAGCCCATTTCCAGTATCTAAAACACGGGCACGCAAAAGCAATTGCTAATCCGGCATGGATATGTATTTCTTTGGAATTGAGTAAACAACTGCTTTAAAAACCTTTGTTTACAAGATTGCTACACCTTTGAAACAATTTGGTATGAGTTTAATGTACGAACTCAAGTTTCCCTGCTTGTTACGTCCCTGCTGGAAGTCAATAAACCTTTTCCAGACCCACTCCCAATTGTACAATTGTGAAGGTCTGAGTGTTCCCAGGCTATATTTATCGGCACTCTGCCAGACGCTAGTCCTCTTTACATTCTTCAGTGATCACCACCTCAAACCACGTTCAAACAATGCCTCCAAACTGCCGGTTATACTTCACCATACCATAGCGTTGGACTCAAAGTCCACTGCCCGAGCTTTGCCGGCTTCCCCATCTCGGCTTACAAACTGAAAGCCAGAGCCTTTTTCAAGGATACCTTGAAGACGAGCCTTTCTAAAAGTGACAGAAAATATTCCACCGGTGGCTGAGACCAGGATGGATGGTTGCTTTTTTGGATCCCGCCCCCAAAAAAACATGACTGTCCACTATCTGCATTCCTGGATTTCGCGCAAGAAATCTGAAACTTTTGGGATAACCCCTTGTCGGTGCAGGTTCAGGGCTTCTTCAAGGCGTATTGGCTCAGCTTCACCTCCCTGCCCTTGAGGAGTCTGTGGCTGCCTAGCGGACCCCATAGGGCCCGTCAAACAGCAGCAAGCATGCCCCGCACCAAAGCCCTGCCATGATACAGCCTCTGGCTGAGAAAGCCTACGTGTGCGTTGGGCAGTCGCGCTGGGTAACGAACATTGAGGCACTTCTTGATGTGTACTACAGAGAACTATTGAGGAGGCCTGATTCCTTGGTGACGCCTGCTCTGGTCAACCAGTAGAGAAATGCCCTTGTCTTCACACTGCAGCCGATAGAGTGCTCAGCACTAGCCCAGGTGCTAGCCCAGGGCAACAACAAATATGGATTTGGACAAATAAAAACAATCGATTTGTTCCCTGCGGCACTCCTCCACAGCCCTCACGGCACACAATTTAGGAAAAACTGCCCTAGACCAGGGCTTTTGTGGGGTCTTAAAAACACACAAAAAAGTCTCTAATTGAGTTATATAAAATGTTGGCCTGAAATGGTCTAAACTATATTAAAATCTTATGCATTATGTCTTAAATACTTTTAGGTAGGCCTTAATTATGTTAAGTAAGGGATAGAGGTGTCACTCAAATGACTCTATATGCTTGGATAGTCCTTCAACCAATCAGACGATCTGGTGCATCTTTTGGATAGTTTGTGATTGGACCCAAAGGCTGTGGACAGGAAGCAGGGGAGATAGATGTGCAGGCTTCCAGCCTGAGCTGCCGGGCAAAATCCAAATTAGTCGGCAGGTCAGACAGTGTTCACCCAACCAAATCTGTCATTTTAATTTTACTTGAGTATGTTTTGAGTGACGTATTGTAGGCCTACATTCACAAATACCATCTGTTACTGAGTAAAAAAAACAAACAAAAAGAGTTGCAGTAGATGTCTGCTTCTTGAGGTCACCGAGTACTGTCTGTAGCCAGGCAGCTACAGTGCTACACTCTGAGGGCATGTAAATGGGAGCTCATGGACTAGCCCCCAGAGTGTAGCGTCAAAGTCCTTTTAGGCAAGTCCCTCCACTCGGTGGCCATATTGCAACACATTTTGGGCAGCTATCGGGCTCTTCACAACACCAACCTCAGTCCAGCTGCAAGATCACAACACATGATTGGCACAATGTATTCACATGTCAACTTTTGGTGCATGGCGGAAGGGGCGGAATATGTGTATACGACCACCGTGTTTTGCGTTACAAACTAACCTCATACATTTCTATGGGAGATTCTTTAAGTGCTGTGTCTCCTCATCATTAGAAAGTCTCTGGCAGCGCTGTAGTTGCCTGGCTGCGTTAAAAACAGTACTGCTTGCTGTGTACCATTTTTAGTGTTCAAAATTCAGTCAGTGAAACTTTACATTAATGAATTAGAAATGAAAATATTCAGGTAAAATAAAAAATATATTCCAAACTTTTCAAGGATTCTCTCCTCCATTGAATATCAGTCCCACTTTCAGATGATCTGTCCTGGGTGTCTGAACACTGGCTGACCATCTGAGCTGCATTGTATTCACACTCTTTTTTTTCCAAGTGTGTGTGTGCGGGGTGTGTTTGTGTTTGCACTGGTGGAAGCTTCTCTGGATGTGGATGCTGTGAAACCTCTGGGCCGTGGATTCCTTGAGCTATGGTAAATATTGAAAATGTTGTTCATTCATCTTTATTTATCAAATTTCTGTTGTAAACTTATAAGTACATTTAGCGATGAGTTAAAATCTGTTACATTTATTCTTCAATACACTGTACACATTCTTCTAAATGTAGTAGGCCTGCATACAAGCACCGAAGTACAAGTTGTCAGTCCAATTCTTTTTTTCGATTTTGTCTGGACAGGTTTACCACTGGGTAAAGCGTTTGACATGGGGTTATAAAGGATGATAAAGACCCCCAGCATTTTGGGTCACCTGGCTCTCCACTCTGAGCAGATACAGGGTGAGTGATTTCCTTGAGCACTGTGGGCTTTTCTTTGTGTGTGTGTGTGTGTGTGTGCGTGCGTGTGTGCGTGGTGTGTGTGTGTGTGTGTGTGTGTTTATGCCTGTGTGTTTGTGCGCGCGCACGCGCGCGTGTGTGTGTGTGTGTGTGTGTGTGTGGTGTGTGCGTGTGTGTGTGTGTGTTTATGCCTGTGTGTTTGTGCGCGCGCACGCACGCGTGTGTGTGTGTGTGTGTGTGTGTGTGTGTGTATGTGTGTGTGTGTGTGTGTGTGTGTGTGTGTGTGTGTGTGTGTGTGTGTGTGTGTGTGTGTGTGTGCGTGCGTGCGTGCGTGCGTGCGTGCGTGCGTGCGTGCGTGCGTGCGTGCGTGCGTGCGTGCGTATGCGTCAGGAGGCTAGAACAGCATTCCGAGATTAAGATGCCAATGAAGGTGCTACGAGTGACAGCCGCATGCCTTGCGCGCCAGCCAACCAAAACATACCGCTGTCCAGAAAATTATAACACCCGTTTAAAGCTCAATCGCACAGCGCAGCACCGTGCAGAAGCTCTCGAGCTGAACGTGTCCTGGCCTTGCAATTAAGTTTCCTCTTTTGCCACGCCGCCTGGTTTACCAATGTGACTGAAATGCATTTCCCCTACTCTTGTCTTGAGTGGTGTCTTTGGTATGCTCACTGTCTCTCTCTCTCTCTCTCTCTCTCTCTCTCTCTCTCTCTCTTCTCTCTCTCTCACACACACACACACACACAAACACACTCTCTTTCTCTCTTTCTCTCACACACACACACACACACACAAACACACTCTCTTTCTCTCTCTCACTCTCTCTCTCTCTCACGCTGAGCTGTGTGTCAGAGACAGAGGGCTTGGCGCACTGTTTAATTTTAATTTTACTTAGGCTGAGATCCGACTGCCTCAGTCGGATGGGTGTAGTGGTGCATGTAATCTCACCTGGGCTTCTCCACCCGCCTCTGCCTTCATCAGTATGCTCACACAAACCGCCGCTGAGTCGCCGACTTAATGGAAAGTGAATTCACATGATATGGAGAGGGGAGCGGATGGACCCTCAAAGATTTGATACACTGACACAATTGCTCGTTGCTGTTTCATAATTACCTTTAGATCACCGGCTGTGTTGTTGCTGCTATGAGTCGGGGATTAAAAAGAAAACTGACATTGACTCCAATGCCAAAAATGAGCATATTAGCTAACACAGTAGGATTCTAGGTGAATGGGAACATATCAATGAGGTAATGAATTCTGCTCTGGTTGAACAATTGTCATTTTTTGCTTTAAAGTCACAAGTCATAACAGTTAGCATTTCACGATGGCTAATTACTGAATTTGTTTGTGTTACATGAGATCAGAAACAAAGGCAGACGACCTCAGTCTGGGAACTGCACACTGCAGAAGACTTGTTATTTCATCACTTTTCAGAATAGCTGTGCGGTGCCTTGTGTAAATTTTAGAAGCTTTTCATCTGACATTTGAAAGCAAGAAAAAGAAATCGACAGGAAAGCATAGCTGTGTGTTTTTTTTCTCTCTCAGGAAAGAATAGATAGTGTGTGGGTGTCTAGTCATCCTCCTGTGCCACATTTCAGTGGCGCACACAACCTGTCTGCTTTCATCCATGAGGGATTTATCAGATGATGATGACAAATTAGATTTTATCTCTCTTTCTTTTTTTCTTTTTTTTTTAGGCTCAATATTATCTTCCATACAAATGTACGGGTGTTTCCTGCCTGTGTGCTCATACTTTGCTGTGTGAAACCCAGCTGGGAAGCAAAATTACAAGTTCAAGTTCCTTTCTTTGCCTCTCTGTCTCCCTTTCTCTCTCTCTCTCTCTCTCTCTCTCTCTCTCTGTCTCTCTCTCTATCTCTCTCTCTGTCTCCCCCTCTGTCTCTGTTTTGCTATAATAAATTATATCAGAGTATCTCCTTGGGCATAGCCCCATGCACCGCACAGGAGGATGTAACAAGTGGGAAGATGTAGCCATTGTGTAAAGGGGTAGATTTCAAGATTTTGGTTTATTTAGAGTGTAGAATTTTGAAATTCTCAGTGAGACCACCATGTAAGATCACACAGTAGTCTGTTTGACCAAAATTGAGCAGTTTTCTTTTTTTTCTTTTTTTTTGACGATACCCCTCCTATTCACTTTTAATTAGCAACTTTCAATAGCCCGAGGACCTATTAGTGTGAGTTACTTTTTAATATTGGGGGTTAATATCCCTCGTCATGCTGAGCAGTCCCAGGCGTGAAGAGAATGTCCAGAATCAGTTTGAAGTGAGATGAATGATCATGATGCAATGAAGAGAAACAGCAGGACGTCAAACGCCTTTGGAGTTTGGTGGAGAGATGAAATCGCATCAAACCTGGAGGGAAGTGGAGTTGTAAAAAAAAGAGCCACCCTTTTAAACTTTTCCGCATTTGTTCGGTTCTCTCAGAAGTGTTTCGTGAGGGGTGGTTGCGGCCACTGAACATAAACCGGCCTTATCTTGGCTGCCATGCGAGATGCAAGGGTGTTCCTCCACAGTGATAAAGGGAATTCAGTGGGAAGATGGCCGGCCTGGATGCATTCAGCTGAAAACCCATCAAGGCGAGATGAAACCACAGATAGACACAATAAGCGGGCAAACCAAAGCCTTATCACGACTGGTAAAGGAGAGAAAATAATCAATGGAGAACTGTTTCTCAAGTCCTCATATCGGCACTAAAAAAACCCTCTTTTTTCAGTCTGGTGTGACTGGGGTTCTGTCTCCTTCTCGCTGCACTTGCTTTCCCCTTCCACCCCTCTCACTATTTCTGTAACATCTCTTGTGAGACTGAAGCCTTGTTACTCTGGGGAGTTGTGCATGGTATGCGTAACGCTCATACGCACAAATGAGGTACTTACTTCCCATGTCTTTTCCGCGGGAGCTGCTGGTGTAGTGTAGCCTGTTAGCATCCCCCTTTTCACTGCAACCATCAACACGACCACTATCACCACCACCACCGCCTCCTCCTACTGGTCCTGTCATCTGTCACGGACATTAAAGGCGCTGTGCAGGAGCTTTCATTAGAGTCCGGGCTCTCACTGACGGCTGCGTCCGGGCCTCATTACTGCTATGCTCTGAGCGCTGTCTTGGCGAGCCAGCAGGGATGAGGGCAGAGAGAGAAAGAGAGAGAGAGAGTAAGAGAGGTGAAGATGAGAGGGAATGAGAGAGAGAGAGGACACAAAAAAACATCAGTGCTTCCCTCTACTCGGGCCTGGTAATTGATGGGGTGGGTCTGGGCGCCGTTGGGGGGGACAGGTGGTAGGGTGGATGGGGGTGGGTGCTGGTGGGATGTTGTGGTTTGGTGGGAGCGATGCCCAATTACGAGGAAGCCCCCGTGGCGCGAGTGGCCCGCTTTAAACACTGGCTAATTAAGCCATCAGTCGTCCTGAAGGGACCACCAGTGGCCTCTGATGCTGGAGACGCGCAGAGGAGCAGGGGCCGACTCAGCCGCGGTTCCTCCGCCAGCCTCCTGCAGGCGCCGCACGGAACACTTTAGAACAACGTCTCTCTCTGGCTTTCTCCCTCTCTGCTCTGGGCTATGCAGAAATCACCACATGCATTGCCTCTGCTGAGAGATGGATACTGCTTCAATGTGTGTGTGTGTGTGTGTGTGTGTGTGTGTGTGTGTGTATGTGTGTGTTTGCATGAGTGTGGTGTTTTTCGTGCAGCTCTGGCAGTGAATTACATCTCAGTGGCTGTGTGCCGGGGTAGAGCAATTTGTTTCGTCATGACTGGGGGACCCTCTGGAGATGCTCATCGGGAGAAAGAGAAAAAGCTACTAAAAAAAAAGCCTGTGAGCCTTACTGCCGAAACTTGTGCCCATGCTTCTCTCCTCTCAGGCACGGTGTGAAGTCTAGCAAACTATCAAAGTAGTGAAACAACACCTCTGTGAGGAAAGAAAGTGTTTTACAGGACGACTGTCATTACAGAGCATGTGAAAAAAACACCTTCAATTATTTCTCTCTCTCTTGCTCACTCTGCCTCATTTTCCCCCACTGGCAGTTGATTTGTTTCTCGTTTTCTCTCTGCCAGACATCTTTACTTCTCCAGCCACCCATCCCTCACCACTGTCTCCTCCAAAAGCACATAAACTAGCCGAGAGCCAGCCGCAGCACCTGGCCAGCGCAGATGGTGCTGTAGCTTTCCCCTGGCCATGCACAGCAGTGGGGGCTCGCAGGGGGGACAGCGGGGTGTCTCTGTGGAGAGGGAGGTCCAGAGAGGATGAGAGGAGAGAGAGAGGGAGTCTGCTGCTTGTGGCACACCACAACTGTGTCTGAGAGAGAAAGGGAGAGAGAGAGAGAGAGAGAGGGAGAGAGAGAAAGAGAGAGCTGCTGTTGCTGTGGCACACCACAACTGTGTCTGAGAGGGAGAGGGAGAGAGGGAGGGAAGGAGATAGAGAGAGAGAAAGAGAGAGAGAGAGACATTCTCTTTACTGAATGGGATATTGGGCTTTGAAAAAGTTTAGCCCAGTTCTCGTGAAACCAAAAAAGGCATATTGGGCTCATTTTTCTATAACCTTGTGACTGAGAGAGTGATGGGAAGAGTTTAGTCTCTGTGCTCTATGTGTGCATAACTGCAATCTCTTCCAGGAGTTTTTGTGAAGTCAGGTGCTACAGGAAGTCAGTAATTCTCCCTCCTTTTGTGAAAACACCAGCAGCGGTTCGTAGCGTCGGCGACTGGAGCAGATGACTTTGATTGTCACATCCCATCATGGCCGGCGGACCATTCCGGAATGATCCATTAAAATCAGAATTGTTTTTGACAGAACGCTGCTCTTGTGGCCTGCCAGCCTCTAGCTCATTCCAAGAACTGGTTACCACGAGATATCCTCAGGCTACACACAAGCATTTGCTCATGATATGAATTATTCAGCAGAGGTTGCTGTGTGTCGCGGTTGTGTGTGTGTGTGTGTGTGTGCGTGTGTGTGTGTGTGTGTGTGTGTGTGTGTGTGTGTGTATGTGTCTAATAGCTGCCAAGACAGTCCCCATGCTTCCAATTTGCCCCCATTCAGCATACTTCAAATTCAGAGCATCAGATAGTGATCCTGTGTGCGCGGGAGGGGAAACGCATTTGGATTGAATAGGGCGCTCTTTATTTGTGCAAATAAATTGATTCTACTTTACATTCCGCACAAGAAGCGAGCATGCGTGGGCTGGATCCATATGGTTTCATTGCTCAGGATGTAAATAGGTTCTGCGGTCCTGGTGATATTAATCTAATAATTCAATTTGCTCATGATCAGTAATTGATATTATGTCTGCGCTGAAGACTGATGCTGAGTCTTTGCTGCCTATTGGAGTCCTAAGGAGGTTTCATCCAGTGTTTGAGAGAGATACTGTACCTTACTCGCGCTCATTGAACCTTGACCCCTACCAGTTTTATGTCAGACTCTTCTTACCCTCTGACCGAGATGTACCATCCTATGGTGCGTTTGCCAAAAGCATAGTGGCTAACTTCGATACATTTTCCGTGGTAGCATCACTGCCAAATCTGAGTTGGAAATATTTGAGTCACACGTTACAGATACATGAACGATACAGGAATACGATGTAGATATTCAGTTGTACAGTATTTCGGTCATATAAGAGCTAGCAAATGCTCTTATTTTTTACTTTTCCAAAATTAAAATGTGATATGTGACAATATGAAGTGTTTGTGCATGCGTAACTCAAATCTACAGACTCACATTTGGTATTGACACTACCATGGTAGTGTCTTATAGTTAACAACTATGCTTTTGGAAAACGGACCCCTGGCTTGTCTCCCTGCACCAGGGCTAACAAGGTGTGTGTCTCTGTGCCCATACCTAAACATGGACATAACCCTGATCATGTAACGGCTGCTTCTTATTCTTGTGAAAATGTGTCTGTTGTGCAAGCACTTGAGTGCATTTGAGTGGAAAAACAGACAAATGGAAAAGAGGATTTAAAAAGCAAAAAGATAAGTGGTCTTGTGTGAGACGGTCCTCTCTGCATGCGACCATATGGAGTAAAGCTCTGCTCAGCACCCAGACCACCCCCTCCTCGTATCTCACGTCCCCCAGGGGCTTACAGAGGGAGAGGGAGAGAAGAGAAACAACACAAACCCAAACACAGCCTGAGGGAGGCCGAAAGTAGTTTTGCTGTTTTTGTTGTAATTTTGCTCAACCACCATCATTTGCCATATACCCCACTAAAACCAAACACACACACACACGTGCACACACACACACACACACACACACACATGCACAGCAATCTCTCTGACCTTCCAAACATGCTTCACACACACTACACAAACACTCTCATACATATACACATCACACATTCTCTCTTTAGCGCTCTCTCTCCCTAACACACACCACACACACACACACACACTACTTGCTGTCTCTAAGTGTAATTGTGGCTTGAGATGGCTTCAGGGAACAGCACGTGGGGAGCATTTGTGCTCCCAATCATTCACTCACAAACACACTCTCTCTCTCTCTCTCCCTTCCTCTCTTGCTATCTCTCTTTGTCTTTGTCAAACACACACACACACACACACACACACACACACACACACACACACACACACACACACACACTCTCTCTCTCTCTCTCTCCCTTTCTCCCCCTCTCTCTTTCTCTCTGTCTATGTCAAACACACACTCTCTCTCTCTTCTCTGTCTCTCTGTTGTGTTATTGTGGAGAGAGATGGCTTGAGGGAGGAGCAGCACATGGGGACCGTTTGTGCTCCAAAGGAGCAGAAAACATCTCTACCCTCAGCAGGCCCACAAAAACACACACCCTGAATCTGCTCCCCTCTCCAAGCATGATGAACGACCCTCGTGGGAAGAGGATGTGTGTGTGTGTGTGTGTGTGTGTGTGTGTGTGTGTGTGTGTGTGTGTGTGTGTGTGTGTGTGTGTGTGTGTGTGTGTGTGTGTGTGTGTGTTGATGCTCAGTGAGCTGCATTCCATACCGTTCCT
>NC_085016.1:15823883-15841383 GCF_963854185.1 Sardina pilchardus
CCTTAATTTCAAAAAGGGTCCTATGTTCCCCAGTATGTATTGCGACCGGGGAACATAGGACCCTTTTGGGGAAAACCGGGAAACATAGGACCCGGGGAACACAGGGATGACCCCAATGTAATGCTAATGTAGGTGTTGTAGGGTGGCTTGGTGTTGTAGGGAGAGTACTGTTGCCTGAGTTGCCCAATAGGCCTGGTATAGAGCACGCTCTGGCAAACACTGCTTTGACGTCATGATGATGTCTATGGGCAGGGGGCGCAGGTGCATATGTGTTTACCCTCTAATCTCAAGGGCCCTGTGTGTGTGCGTGTGTGTGTCTAGTCGTTGCTGTAAAAGGTAGTGTTTTTTATCCCACATATACTGTAAGAGCCTGGGTGAACCCTGACGAATTCCTGAGTGCATTTGAATTTGCTCAACAGATCCGTCTGGCATTGCTCCCATTTGAGCTTCAAAGCCACAAACCAATCACAACCACATCCGGCTTGGGACCGATTGCATGAACACTACCAATGGCTGTGCTGATGGCGTCAGTGTTGGAATTGAGTAAACAACTGCATTTGAAACCTTTGTTTACAAGAATGATACAATACGAGAGAGCTAAGTTTTGCCTTCATCTCAATTCTCCGCTCCACTGTGTTCAACAGCACTACTAACTTAACAGACCTTTTTCCATACATTACGAAATGGCTTCCGACTGATTGTGTGCATTATACCTCAGATATGTTTTATGTTGGATTTTATTGTCCGTACATTGAGTGTGTACTATACTTGAATAAATGGCATAAATAAGCGTAGGTAAAGACATTTTGATTTTTTTTTTTCCACTTTCACTTGTAATGCCTGATAGTCTTGACTCTTTTTCATTCCACTGCTTGGGTCTCAGGGCTGAACCCAGGCCTGGAATTTTAATCATGACACAGCGGTAATGCTTTCATAATCGACCTGTTCTCAAAAATATGTTTCAAATTTGTTCTTAATCCCATAGCTTTATACTTGACTTCACACAGAAATGACTTTTGAAAGCATTATGCAGTAGTAAATATTTCCCAATGAGAGAGAAAATCCCAGAGCTTCATTTTAAACAACAACAACAAAAAACCAGAATATTAACCTCAACATGAAGATTGTTTTATAAGAAGTTGTTCTGAAGACAAGGAGCAGCCTTGAATTTGAAGTGCAAAAGAAATGTGTGTGTGTGTGTCAGAGAGAGAGAGAGCGAGAGAGAGAGAGAGAGAGAGAGAGAGAGAGAGCAAGCAAGAGCATGAAACTCCTTTTAAACTTTAACATCTTCCTGCCATTGTGTGTTATGGTGAGCCATGTCCAACCGTGAGGTCAGAAGAATATGGATTTCTCGTGTTCGCTGACAGCAAGCTGTTCTTGTTCTTTCTGCACATATTTAGAATTCATGAAAGAAGGTCATTCTGTTTCTCCTTTGTGGCAAAAAATTAATCAGAGTCAGGGTGAGCATACGGTTTTATGATATAGCTAGATATACAGGCCTACCTGTGTTACATCAGAAATTATTAATCAAATAACAAAAGTGCCCAAATCATCAATAGCCTCCTGATGGGCCATCCAGGCAATATTATCAAGGACATTAAGTACTAAGAGTGCAAATTAATTAAATAAAACGAGGAGGTGAAAAGGAATTAAATAGGATTTCAGAAATCCTATTAATGAAATGAAGTGCAAAGAGATCTCCAAAAAAAACATAAAAGGTTCATTTAAAAGTGGTCTGGATACATTTGTCTCTTTAGAAAAAAAAGATATATCCTAAATGGATACTAAAGTACAACCCTTGAAACCTCATTACACCGGTAAGAACAGCATGCTCTTTATAAAGCAGCAATCAATAGCATTTTCTTTTGGTAAACTTTTACTCTCTCTCTGCTAAAGAAATACTTTATTTTTGACCCGAGACCTTGGAAGACTTCAGTGATTTATTTATGATTTAAAGGCTGATGATCAATCCGGATGTGAGCCAAGAAGGTTGTAGTGGATTTCATCATGCAGTTCTGATTCGCCGAAAGTAGGTCAAATTTAAACAACAGATTCGGGAACACTGTTAAATTTCCAGGTGAACTCGAGCTTGGAGACCCACAGCTCTCGGTGTGGGCCTTCTGCTGAGGGGGAGGTCAGACGCCTGAGGTTTTGTCTGAAATCCGCTTCACAAGTCAGAAACAGCACGACGAAACATGATTAATTTCCAACCGCCTTCAACGGCGAACAGGTGAAGGGGGCGACAGCGTGCAGGCGTGTAGCAGGGCTGTTGCGCAGCATGCTAACAGCTTAAATTAGCGCTAGCCCACCAATCCTCTGCTTCACTTCAGCACCCCCCCCCCCCCACCATGCCACCCTCACCCCCACTCTCCACTCCCATCCCTGCCCGGCTTCCTAGCCCGCAGCCCTGGCAGATGGCCGGGCCTGTGAAGGGGGCTACCAGGTCCTTCCCGCCGCTGCGTTCTCTGGAGTCACCCCCTTAATGAAGATGGAATGGACAGGCTGACCACAGCATGGCACGTCCTGCCCTTTCTCGAGTCAGCAGAGCTCCTCCGCTTTTCTCTCTCTTTTTTAACTCCTGTCTTGGCATCTCTCACTTAACTTTCCTCCTCCTCCTCCACCTGTTCTATCTCTTCATTGTCTTCTCTTCACCCCTGAAATGATACCTTCCCACCTTCCATTTTGAGTTCCAGCTTCTTGTACTCATCCACACTTTCTTTTCTCTTTCTTTCCTCTCTTTGCATTTCTTTCTTCTCCCTCGTTCCCATCCACCTCTGATCCCTATTTCGTTGTTTTCTTTTTTCACCTCACACTCTCCTCTCTTCCCTTCACCTCCTCACTTCTTCCACTCCGAGCCTCTCATCTTGCCCTCCCCCGCTTTCTCCTTTCACCCCACCCCTCTTTTCTTCTCCTCTCTTCTTTATTCATGCATTCCATCTCTTTTTTTCTATATCTCTGCCCTTTGTCTCCCCCATTCCTGACGTATTCTTCTTTTCCTTTCTGATCTTCCCTGTTCACTTCCCAACCCTTGCCATACTCATCTGACCTCCCCCCTCTCCTCTCCTCTCCTCTCCTCTTGTCTTGTCCTCTCTCATCTCCTCTGTTTGCTTGGCCGCTCCAGGAATCTCTTCTCATGTCTTGTGTCCACCTCTCCATCTTTCATTCACAGGATAGATCAGGGTTTTTTTTTTTTTTTTTCAGAAACTGGTCAGTATTCTCAGCACAAAGCTCAGGGTTCACCTATAGTATATCTATGAGGGATGTGCACATTTTGAATCTTTAGCTTAACGCTATCAGCTATCATGACTACACACCACAATATTCAAACTGATGTGGTACAACAGAGAGGAGACTTTGCCAGCGACCAGAGGCGGACATCCCAGGTCCAGAAAGTAAAAGTCCTGCCATATGTTCTTTCTACCTGTGCACTATAAACACAGGTGATATCACTAATGAACTGATCTACCTGGCTACTAATTAGGATGAGCTGGTTTACTAAATTATTTGATCAATACAGGACTTTTACTTATCGTAACCTGGGATGTCTGCTTCTGCCAGCAACACCAGGGCGAGGGAGATGAAGTGTTGGTCTCAGACTAGCACACATGTTACTTCTCGTCTGGTGCTGCAATGGCATAAGATGAGGCTCTGTGTAAGGACACCAGTGGGGACATGCCTGAGGGTGAATGCAGTCATGTACTGCTATAATTAAGTGTTGGTAGGTGTTGGTATGTTGGAGACAGTGTTCTCTAGGTGAGTTCTAATACTGTATGTGTGCTCAATATGTGTTGTACTGTGTGTGTGTGTGTGTGTGTGTGTGTGAGAGAGAGAGAGAGAGAGAGAGAGAGAGAAAGAGAGAGTGTGTGAGAGAGTGAGTGTTTCTAACTGTGTGTGTTTGTGTGCACGTGCATGTGTATGGTGTGTTTGTGTGTGAAGGAAGAAGGTTAAGTCTTCTTGCCTCTCACAGACGCTGGTGTGCGGTGCTGATAAGACAGGGAAAGTCAAAACATGTAATTAACGTTAGTTTGAGTGGCTGCTGAAGACTCCGCTCCCCTCTCCTCCCCTCCACTCCCCACCTCTACTTCCACTCCCCACCTCTACTTCCTCTCCCCCAGCTCTCCACTCACATGGAGGAAGCCACCCGGAACCATCTCTCACCACGTCTAGCCATCCACCACTACTGTCAACACATTGCCATTAACATGCACAGTGTGTGCACAGCTACACACACACATTCTCACTCACTCCCACTTGAATAAACATGTACACTTGCATGCGCACACACACACACACACACACACACACACACACACACACACACACACACACACACACACACACACACACACACATACACTCTGACACAAACACATGCAGAGCCAAACACACACACGAACGCTTACATACACACATACACACCCACATAATCAAATGCACAGCTAAACACAAACACACACATACACACACACACACACACACCGATTCTTCTGGTCATTCCATGCCTTGTAGTCCTAACATCAGTACTGTTAGCTCTTGTCCTGAGTAATGGATTGGAGGGGGGTTCAATGAGTCATGATGACCCCTGACCTCTAGAGTAATCGCTAAATACTGCATAAATCCCAGATCCACTCAAGCAGCGCTTTTGGCTCATCCGGAGGGTGACGGTGACTTCTCCACGCTCCCCAATCAAAATGATTGATCAGCTCCCCCCGGATCTCTGCTCTGCCAGGGAACGAGGAGGGCACTCAATAACAATGAAGCGAAAATATGATCAAAAGATCTTCTAACACATCCACACATTTACTGTAATAGCCGCCCGTATCGATTGAGTTTGGGGTCCTATTCCATCATCTGGTGTGTTCAAGATACATTCTGTGGACTAAATATTTGATGCCTTTGCTGGCTTTTGGGGGACATTAACGAGGCTGACCACACACACATATAATCCCCAACGTCTGTTGCGATGGGGCTGTTATCAATCAAAGGTGCGGGAGGAACAGGACTAAATCCAGCTCTCGCACCTCATCTGGGGACCTGGCTGAATTCCGCAGGCCCAGCTGGTGACGAGAGAGGAGCAAGGACCAAAAGAAAATGCCCATTTAATCTCTGAATTGAATCTATATACAACTGAATGGAGAGAAAGAGGGGGTGTGTGAGAGAGAGGGTGTGTGAGAGAGAGAGAGAGAGACTAAAGTGTGACAGGGATAAAATTAATGTCATATCCTTACATGTGGTTGTCACACAACCGCGTTTGCTCACGTGGAAAGCCTCCACTCTGCTCTCTCTCTCTCTCTCCTTTCCTCTCCTCGCTTCTCCTCCACTGCCTTCTTCCCCTCTCCTCATTTGCCCCCTCTTCTTCCAACCCCCTCCTCCCCTCTTGTCTTCTTTCCTTTCCTCTCCTTCCCTCTCTTTTCCTTCTCTCCTCCCTTCTCTCCAGCCTCTCTCATTAGTGACAGCAGAGCTGTCATGGTGGAGGGGGAGAGGCTGGTGTCCTCATTAGCGAGCCGGACCCAGGCACCCGAGGAGGCCTGCCGGACGCGAATAGAGCGTGATTAAGGCTCGGCTCTCATTGAGCCTGGCCTCGACGGTCATTAAAAGTCCAGGAACGGGAAAAGCCCCCTTCCCTTCAATACCTTGTTGAGCAAGACGGCTAATTGGCGATATGGAAGGTGAGGGGTTTTTTTTATTCTTTTTTATTTTTTTATCGAAACCTTTACCAGTAAGCTGAAACTCAAGATCACAATGAGTGGACTGTCACTAAAAGTAGGAAAAAAAATGCAGACTGCACTGGGAATTAACATTGCATAAGTAGTATGATTAAATTATCCATTACCAGGATAACTAGTCACCCTCTAGCATTAGTAGAAGGAATAATCAGATGCAACATGGCACATAATTTCGCATCAAGTGCTTATTGTAGTGGGATTCAAGTAGAATGTAAGAATTAGGCCCAGTCCCAGTCCCAATCTGTTCTCTCAGCATCTCCCAACATTAAAGGGACACTTCAGCGATTAGCATTAAGCTTTGTATCTTTAGAAAACCAGTCATGCTTTTGAATGGTCGTGCATCATTCCCTCAGTTTGCCTCGAGATGGGAGAAATACGGATTTCAATGAAACCCATGAATAGGACTTCCTGCTTTCAATGATGTAAAATGATGACTTTAACATCATTGAAAGCAGGAAGTCCAACATTAAAATCCGTATTTCTCCCATCTCAAGGCAAACTGAGGAAATGATGCACGACCATTCAAAAACATGCCTGGTTTTCTAAAGATACAAAGCTCAACGCTAATCGATGAAGTGTCCCTTTAAGTGATTATTGTAGTGGGATTCAAGTAGAATGTAAGAATTAGGCCTACCTCTCAGGTCTCCCAGTCCCAGTCCCAATCTGTTCTCTCAGCATCTCCCAACATTAAGTAAGGGATAATGGCCGTCGAGGTGTCCTGTTATACAGAATTAATGGACGAGGAGGGAGGCAAATAACTTCTTGACACACAGCAGGGACACAACAAGGCTGTTTTCCCGCTTATCACCTGGTTGCTACTGTTGGCAATAGTTATGCCTTTATGGCACGCAAAGGAAACAAGCGGTTCCGTTTAAAATGAAGCCAACTTGTTCAGCTGGTTGTACAGTATATCATTCTTTGTCCCTAACAGCGATAGCAAGGACAGTTATATTGTTTACAGTTGATTCCATTGTGTCTAAAACCTAATTTAGTGTTCTGCTTTATATCAACTGCGTAGCAACATACGGTATAGAGTCATTGTGTACCCTATTTTAGTCTAATGTGCACCTTCTCAAAATTGTAACAATGTGTCAAGGTGACATAGACCCAAAGGGCTGTGGTCAACTCACTGGTCAACTCATCTTTTGTGTTGATGTCCAGTGTATTTCAGCTGCCCACTACAGGAAGTGAACTATGTGCTAGTTCGCTGACAGAAATGTGGAGAAATGTGGTCACAATGAAGTGGCTATCCTTTTGTACACGGTCTAGTTCTCAGAGACTTTTTTCAAATCTGTTCTTCACTATGGCAAGCACTTTGTGTGGCAGAAATTCAGCTTGGTGACATAACTTAGCTGGCTGGCAGACACCACGCAAATAACCCCAGACGAATATATTTTTTATTGGCAGAATATTCTGTGTATTTTCTGATAACCATTTCAAAGGAAAGGCCAATGAAATTACTTTTATATTTAATCTCGGCAGTCTATGGATTACACCACTCCTTTCTGAGCTACGCAGTCACAGTAGACGCACAATTGAAAAAAGTTCATGACAGCCTAGAGGCAAAGGTGTAGCTACAGCATCAATTCAACACAGAGCCATAAAACAGGAACATCATTTCCCGCCTTTCCTCCAAAACACTTATCCACAATGCAGAGCTGTATCCTTCCCTCGCTCTCAACGTATCAATCCATCTCCCCCATGTCTAAAAATCCTGTCCTTCCAGACTGACAGGCCTGTTGAAATGGTGCAGTTGCAATATCAGGCAGAGAGGCGAAGGGGGGGGGGGGGGGCACGGGGGGATCATTACTCCTCATGAAAAGAAGATGAGGTAAACACTCTCAAAGCCTGCCTCTGTGTCCTTGGGATGAATCACGCTGAGCTGTCACGCCAGGCCTCCTCATATGGAGAGAGATGTTCTTGATGTTGTTGTCAGTGGTTATGGAGAAATATGTGTGCAAATGCAAATGCTCACTGTGAGAATACGGTGACATGGTGGGGAAGGGAGTGGGGTTAGGGGGTGAGGGGTGGCGGAAGGTTCGTGCTTCGCAGGGGGAAAAAAATCTTTCCTATTTTTTTGATGTGATGTGTTTATGAAAGGTGCATGCAACAGATATCGAACAGAGGATTTTTGCAACCAAAAAGACTAAGACTCACCACATTCAGGAATCAGACATGGGCCAACCACATACAAAGCACAATGCAAACCACTGCCAGAGACAACCACTCTTTTCTATCTACCTTGTTAGTAAGCTGCACCATGCCCCTGTGCCCTGAACAGCAGGTGTCTGTCTAACAGATTGCAATTGGCCATAGAGGCACAGCTGGTAGCTACTGATACCTACAGAACAGGTCTTGTAAAAGTCTTGAGCCATGGTAAGCATCCTAAACATGGTGCACTTGAATAATCACCACTGCTTCACCCACACAGGAAAAAAGAGGTTCTAAATTTCTTTTGGACCTTCATGTAGTCCTTCAGCTAGACCCTTAGATGAACAACAACTTATTAGCTTACAGTATTTGTCATCAACCAGAGTTAGATTAGAGGATACAGACCCTTCTGTTTGCCACCATGAGTTACAGTTCCGGAAGTTTCCATCATAACATTTCACTCTAATATCTCACTAATATACAGTATAACTCTAATATTTCACTAATATCTACTAAATGTATTATACAGTGTCTCTGCGTAGGTATGTAATAAACATGCACGAGGTGATAAAAACACAAAAAGCTACCACCAATGCAAGATAGTATCAACCCCCCTTAAGGAAATTGATTGGTTAAAGTTTTGTACCCCTCTGAAACATCTTGGGATTTATTACAGTCTTTAAGAGTTTTTCCTAAAGGAACAAATCATTTCCACTGCTTCAAAATGTGATATGCACATACAAATCATATGAGTCTATTTTAATTCCAAATAGCAGAGATGATCATTTCACCTGGGAGTGTATCAGTCTTTTTTCAGTCACTTAGAGTAGTGAGAAAATATTTTGAACACCTCTATGCATGCCGAATCCCAAATGGAAGCGGAGGTGTGTAATGTTTTTCTTTTTGCCAAGGTGTTAAGCCATACACACACACTCACAGACACACACAGACACACACACACACACACACACACACACTCACTCTCTCTCACACACACACACACACACACACCACTTCTCACCCTCTCACTCTCACCATTAGGTCTTAGTCCGACACCCTCGACCTGAGAGGAAGAGACAAGAGGACCCCTGTGAGCTGAGACAGAAGTGCGTGTCATCTCTGCTTCACCTTCGCGGTCTTGAGCGGCAAGCGGTGGAAGTTGCCGTGCCACCGAGCCGATCCCGTGCGGACCGCACCGTCTGTGCCGAGAGCGACACTTGAAAGTGGAGTGTTCCTCTGCTTGAAGTCTGAAGGATGCACGGCTCCCTGCATAACAGAGAGGGAACGAGTGAGGGTGTGAGCGAAAGAGAGAGGGAGAGAGAGAGAGAGAGAGAGGATGAGAGGGCGAGAGAGCGACAAAGGTGGAGATGATTCAGTAGCTGTGTCTACTCATAAATAATGCTGTTTTTAACTTCGAGAAATCTCTGTTGTAGGAGAGAAACGTATTCTTAGGTTAACCTGTGATCATATGAAGGAGGAGACTTTAAAAAAAAAAACCCTCAATGACACACAGTTGATCCCGGTCGATGTGAGGTGCGAGTGGAGTTTTGAAGTCAAGTTGCTTGAGCAGACTTGAACTGGATGCAGGTAGAATGAGTCAACAAAATTCCCTTACAAGCGCCCAAGGACATATTGATGATGCAAATACAAATAGAAAGCACTGAGCTGGAGCCCTATTGATTCTAACATCAGCAACCCTCATCTCTGATTCATTCTCTTTTGATAACCCTACACAAATTAACAACTAATTTGATTTTGTACAGTAACCAAAAAACAAATGCCTAACACAGCTGTAGTGCTGTACTGTACTGCATCGCACTGATGTGCACATTGACCAGATGAGGCTACAGCAAGAGAGGCGTTTATAATGACTCTGCCAACGGTTCTGGATGCGTCACATGCAAGGAGAAAAAACAGTGTAGCTGTCCACTCATGGTGACCAGAGAAGCGTTTGTGAGGAGAAAACAGTGTAGCTGTCCACTCATGGTGACCAGAGAAGTGTTTGTGAGGAGAAAACAGCTGGACGAGCTGTTGATGGACATCAGAGAAGCTTGTGTTGTAGGACTGCAGAGCAATGGGGCAGCGGCTCAGTGCTGCACCACCAGTGACAGGTCATTAGCTACAAAAGAGGGGTTTAAAACACACACACACACACACACACACACACACACACACACACACAGGGTCATCTGCCTCTCCATCATGCAGTGGAAAGTCTCTCGTTGTTTGATCAAAGGTGCTGCTCGTGTTGTTTTTTACCGAATGGGGAAGAATACCTGTCATCCCCTCCTCTATTTTTCCTCTTATTTTTATGTCATTCTGTTTTCAGTCATCGACACATACGCAGCACTCTCAACAATAGGTATTGTATCGAGGGATTTGCGCTGAGACCTCAATCCCTCAAAAGGAAATCTATGGTGATAGCAGCATGGTGATACTGGGTCCCTTTGGATAAAGGCATCTGCTAAATATCATTCAACTTCACTTTTTAATACAGTGCACTTAGCATTGTACGAACATAACGTTGGTTTGGAATTACTTTTGATCATGTTGACTATATTAGTACCTTGTTGGTATTTGTAAGTAAGTTTGTGAAGCTGAAAATGGAGTTAATATTTTTCACATTTTATATGTGCATATTCAGCACCTGGTTAAGTGCCTGCAGCAAGTTAGCGCTATGACTAAGGCAGCACAGCAAGAGCTGGAGAGGTGAGAGAAAAGCTCATGGCTCCAGGCTGTTTTGGGTATATGTATTCAGAACCGAAGTTCAACACAACAATCATTCATTCTCTACCTTCACACTCCAAAGTTTGCTTACCTTTTTCATCCTCTCTACTATTCACTCTTCACTCTCTTTATATTTCTCTCTCTTTTGTTCTCCCTTTTTCTTTTATTGTCTGTCTGTCTCTCTTTTGTTCTTTCTTTCTTTCTGTCATTGTCTTGTCTTTTCTCTCTCTTTTGCGATCTGTAATGCAAACGTTGTGTGGAGTGACTTTGGGTGAAAACTCTTCCAGTTTGATTTTTCTTTTTCTTCTGCTTAGTTTTGAGAATCAGTCATTCATCACTCCTTGGGGCACTTGAGTGCGGGGAGAGAGGGAGAGGGCACAATTGATAAACACCCTTGTTGAGAAGCAAGGCGGATGATTACCATTTTGCTTACTGAATAGCGTTTTAATATTGGTAATCCATGGGCATGGTGCAGAGACCGAGGAGAGGAGGAAGAGCAACTCCAACAGTTTTGTGTGTGTGTGTGTGTGTGTGTGTGTGTGTGTGTGTGAGTGAGATAGAGAGAGAGAGAGAGAGACAGACACAGTGTGTGTTTGTGTTTATGTGTGTGTTTGTGTGTGTGTGTGAGTGAGATAGAGAGAGAGAGAGAGAGTGTGTGTGTTCATGTTTGTGTGCGTATGTGTGTGTCTCTGTGTGTGTGTGTCTCTGTGTGAGTGTGTGTGAGTGAGTCTGTGTGTGTGTGTGTGTGTGTGTGTGTGTGTGTGTGTGTGTGTGTGAGTGTGTGTGTGAGTGAGTCTGTGTGTGTGTGTGTCTGTGTGTGTGTGTGTGTGTGTGTGTGTTTGTGTGTTGGGAGGGGGAGACTCAGGTGCTGATTTATTGAGCTCTATTTCAGTGCTATACAGTGAAAAACATTCCGGCAACCTCTAACGTTACCTGAAATATCTGGTCATGCGCAATTATTGGCCTTTTGATATCAGTTCGCCTTCCTCTCCCATTAACATCGGCTGTTTCAAACAGACTTCAAAAACCAAAAGGAAAAAAAAAAAAAAAATGGGAAAAGAATTCCAACTGTTTTTCCTTTGTCCTCTCCATACAGTCTCATCTGGCCGACTCAAGGGCAAATGAGAACGTCTGTCGGTATTTTAGCCTCTCCGACACATTCTGTTGTTGTTTTCAGTCCAGGGTCTTAGAGATTGAGTCATCATTCTCCATACTTGGCGATATGAGTGTCTTAAAGGGCTATACTGAAAATGGATTAAAGGAGGTTCAACTGCAAGGAGTCATCTGGCAGAAAGAGAGTCATAAGGCTCTAATGTCTCCCTTAATCGGGATGGCAATAGAATGCGTTGGTGGCTAAGTGTGTGGTGGGGCCTTTTCATTTGATTCTAGAATGGCTGTGGAACTCTGAAAAGCCCATACAAATAAACAACAACAAGAAAAACAGATCAAGCCCAGCAGGAAGAGAGATAAAATAATGAAAATCAGGCAAAGGGCCCTGGAGATGCATTTCATCCTCAGCCCCAGCCGCCTGGTGGTGTGCCAGCCAGCCAGACATCCCAACCCCACAACCTGGAAACATCGACGCCCCCACACACAAAACTCATTTGAGTCGTTTTGTCTATCATTTGTCTTTATTTTCGTCTAAGTGCAGAAAATATGAAAACAATGACAATGGACCATTAGGTAAATATGAGTGTTGTTTTTGTTTCCATTAATGGCCTCTTATTGATTAAAAAAAAAACCCAAACAAACAAAATAAGTTGTACACAGGATTTGGATCACTGAAACTTCAAAACTGTTCTTTTTATTTCTCTTACGCATTTGAGAAAACTTTGTATCTATCTACAACTGGGCTCTTCCCTTCTATAGATTCTGGTTGACGAGATTTGTACATTATCACATTCTGTTTTTAATTTGCATTTTACACAATGTCCCAACATCCTCTGATTTGGGGTTGTGAAAAAAGCATGAAAATGAACTCTACTGTTATCCGATATCTTATTATCATTTTTCTTCTAACAAATTTGTGCGTCTAATTCAGCCTCAACCGTTTAACGTAGAAACTTCATTCATACTGTGTCGCGTAGATCTTACTGTGACTTCAGCTATGTATTTTTCAACTTTGTAACTTTTATACTTTTTGAGCTATGAATTGAAAACTATTAGAAATTTCTCCATAGACTTAACATTGCGCCGCCATGTTGGATACCAACAACCAGCTACTTCACGGGCATGGTAGGCTAGTCCTTGGCTAACTAGCATAGCTATGACTAGCATTAGCTGCGCAGCCTCATAGTGAGTGAGTCTGAGGCTAACCAAAGCCCATTTGACACAACAGGGTCATTTATGAGTGTTAATTTCAAAAGACTGAAACCTGAGTTCTGAACTATAATTTAGCACACATAACCAGTTCATTGCAGGAATCTGGGAGCCAATCAGATTGTAGGATTCCAACAGCCAATCAGATTGCAGGATTCCAACAGCCTTCTGGGAGCCAATCATATTGCAGGATTCCGGGAGCCAATCAGATTACAGGATTCCAACAGCCAATCAGATTGCAGAATTCTGGGGGCCAATCAGATTGCAGGATTCCAACAGCCTTCTGGGAGCCAATCAGATTGCAGGATTCCAACAACCAATCATATTGCAGGATTCCAACAGCCAATCAGATTGCAGGATTCCGGGAGCCAATCAGATTGCAGGATTCTGGGAGCCAATCAAATTGCAGGATTCTGGGGGCCAATCAGATTGCAGGATTCTGGGAGCCAATCAGATTGCAGGATTCTGGGAGCCAATCAGATTGCAGGATTCCAACAGCCAATCAGTTTGCAGGATTCCGGGAGCCAATCAGATTGCAGGATTCTGGGGGCCAATCAGATTGCAGGATTCTGGGAGCCAATCAAATTGCAGGATTCTGGGAGCCAATCAAATTGCAGGATTCAGGGGGCCAATCAGATTGCAGGATTCTGGGAGCCAATCAAATTGCAGGATTCTGGGAGCCAATCAAATTGCAGGATTCTGGGGGCCAATCAGATTGCAGGATTCCAACAACCAATCAAATTGCGGGATTCTGGGAGCCAATCAGATTGCAGGATTCCAACAGTTAATCAGATTGCAGGATTCTGTGGGCCAATCAGATTGCAGGATTCCAACAGCCAATCAGATTGCAGGATTCTTGGAGCCAATCAGATTGCAGGATTCTGGGAGCCAATCAAATTGCAGGATTCTGGGGGCCAATTAGATTGCAGGGTTCCAACAGCCAATCAGATTGCAGGATTCTGGGAGCCAATCAGATTGCAGGATTCCAACAACCAATCAAATTGCGGGATTCTGGGAGCCAATCAAATTGCAGGATTCCAACAGCCAATCAGATTGCAGGATTCTGTGGGCCAATCAGATTGCAGGATTCCAACAGCCAATCAGATTGCTGGATTCTTGGAGCCAATCAGATTGCAGGATTCTGGGAGCCAATCAAATTGCAGGATTCTGGGGGCCAATCAGATTGCAGGATTCCAACAGCCTATCAGATTGCAGGATTCTGGGAGCCAATCAGATTGCAGGATTCCAACAACCAATCAAATTGCGGGATTCTGGGAGCCAATCAAATTGCAGGATTCCAACAGCCAATCAGATTGCAGGATTCTGTGGGCCATTCAGATTGCAGGATTCCAACAGCCAATCAGATTGCAGGATTCCAACAGCCAATCAGATTGCAGGATTCTGGGAACCAATCAGATTGCAGGATTCCAACAGCCAATCAGATTGCAGGATTCTGGGAGCCAATCAAATTGCAGGATTCTGGGAGCCAATCAGATATATAGATAGATATAGATATACCGTTTAACGTAGAAACTTCATTCAAACTGCGCTGCGTAGGTCTTACTTAGGTGACTTCAGCTATGTATTTTTACAGTCCTATTATTTTTTAAAAAAGCTTATTATTGCTGGAGTTAATAGTTAGTATCATAACATATCCGTAGTGTCTGTTATTAGCCTAATAAATATGTTAATGATATTTAGCAATGTTTCATTTTTCCAAAGTGACTCACAACCACAAACTGAATAATGATATACATACTGTATACATATTCAATGATATAGTATATAGCTGAATAATATTACTCTGTGTAATATCATGTGTCATGTGTGGGTAACAGGGAGAGTGTGTATTATTAGGAGAGGCTTTTAGAGTAGTCTTGTGCTGGGATTTAGAGTGGATGGAGAGCTGGTATTCGCAGTGACCTCAGAGAGACCACATCTCCCCTCTGAACTGGGTTGCTGAAGAGTGTGTGTGTGTGTGTGCGTGTACGTGTGTGCGTGTGTGTGTCTGTGGTTGGTGAGGAGGAGGGGGAGGGGGGATGCTGGTTGGTGATACAGACTGACCTCCACTGGTGCTACTGTGGTCAGTTGCATTTTCTCTCACTCGCTTTCTCTGTCGCTCTCACTCTCTCACTCAATCTTTTACTCTATTTTTACTAATTTACTAACTCTCTTTCTCTCTCTCTCTTTCTCTCTCTCTCTCTCTCTCTCTCTTTCTCTCCCCAACACTCACCCACCCACTCTCTCTCTCCCACACACACACACACACACACACACACACACACACACACACACACACCTCCCTCTCACTCAATCACTCACTCTGCCACTGTCAGGCTGTCTCTCCTCTCTCTCCCTCTGTTTTGCTCTCTGTGTCAGTCTCTCAGTTACCCACTTACTCACTCATACACCCCCCCCCCCCCCTCAACACACACACACAAACACACACACACACACACACACACACACACTCATACAGTGTGGACTGGAGTGGGTGCCCTGGTGACATTTGGCGAGTGCCCATCAATCGTCGATACATTGATGCCCCCAGGATGGCAGCGCTGAACCGCGCCCATCCGTCCCTGTCAGAGTGAATTAGGCATCGGCAGCTCTCTCTTTCTCTCTCTCTCTCTCTCTCTCTCTCTCTCCATCTCTCTCTATACCCCCTCTCTCTATCTATCCCCCTCTCTACCTCTTTCTCTCTCCATCTCTCTCTATCCCCCTCTCTCTATCTCTTTCTCTCTCTCTCCATCTCTCACCCTCCTAAGAGGCCAGGCCAGCCCCACTTGGGCCCAGATTGACTCATTGACAGATAGATGAGATTTTGTATGTGTGTGTGTGTGTGTGTGTGTGTGTGTGTCTTTGTATCTGATCAGGTATGTCTCTCTGTGTGTCTTTGCCATAACAGTATTTTGAAACTGCTACCCTGATAGCACCTGATGCCAGAAGTCCTCCACCGACCAGTGCCCGCTCTAGACCACATCTGCTCTGAAATGAGCGGCCATCTTGGTTCTTTGTGACATGTATAGTCTAGACACGCTGTACGGTGTGATCAGGAGCTGAATGGGGGCTACAGATGGTCCCATAAGATTAGCCCACCTGCAGCACCTCTATAGTCATTTAGCCCATCACTGATGGACTCACACACATGGGCATACATACAGACATTCACACATGCACGCGCACAGGCGCACACACATGCGCACAGGCACACACCCATGCGTACAGGCAGACACACACACACACACACACACACGCACACACATACACAGCCACCCCCCACACACACACACAAACACACACACACACACATACACATAAACATACTAGGCACATACACACTCATACACGCTCACACACTTACAATCTCTCTCTCTCACACACACACACACGCACATACACACTCACAGACAAGTTGTTTTCAGCCCCATCAGTGACCAAATGGCTCTGTGGTTAAACACAAACACGCTTGCGTGCGCTGTCATATTTTCTCATTTTCTCTCTCTCTCTCTTTTCAAATGAGTTGAAACGATGCATGTGCATGCCACTCTTGGGACACTGATGCACCATTAATCATGACATCATTAACAGGGACGTGGGAAGACATGGTGTGACTGACTGTGTCTGTCTGTCTGTATTTGTGTGTGTGTGTGTGTGTGTGTGTGTGTGTGTGTGTGTGTGTGTGTGTGTGTGTGTGTGTGTGTGTGTGTGTGTGTCTGTGTGTGTGTGCGTGTGTGTCTGTGTGTGTGTTTGTGTGTGTGTGTGTGTGTATTTGTGTATTTGTGTATTTGTGTGTGTGTGTGTGTGTGTGTGTGTGTGTGTGTGTGTGTGTGTGTGTGTGTGTGTGTGTGTGTGTGTGTGTGTGTGTGTGTGTGTGTGTGTGTGTGTGTGAGTGTGTGAGTGTGTGTGTGCGTGCACGGGAGCCGTCCATCCATCATCCACGGGCGGATGGAGCTCTCTCTGCCTCGGCACTGGGAGCCGGGAGAAGGTGACCGTCTCGATTCGGAGCGAGGGGAGAGGGGAAGGGAGGGGAGGAGGGAAGGGAGGGGAGAGGGGAAGGGAGGGCTTAGGGGAGGAGAAGGAGGAAGGGAGGGGCGACCACTCTCTCTCTCTGGGGCCCCAAATGGCCCATCGTCTCCTCACCAACTCATTTTTCGGCTGGAAGGGCACCGCCATGCCGCCTCTCCAAACCAAACACCTGACAGACAGATGGCCTGACCTGTGATTGTGGCTGTCGTCGAGGATAACATGACAGCACGGACAGGAATTCATGCTACGTTTTGCAAACAGCTTGTGTAAGCTTGTTGTCAAATTGATTTTGATGGTTTATCGTCATGGTATATCACATTTGCTATACACACAGACACACACACACACACACACACACATCCATCTCCATCTACAGTAGCAGTGGGAGCTATTTACATTTTTATGTAGTTTTGTGATCTGGCTCAGAAGATGTATAAATATATTGCCAATGTGTACAGATAACATTAGTTATGCAGTTGTTGGTGTTCGCAAGTCATGAGTATTGGCTTCCAGTCAACAGAGCTTGTTTGTTTCGGAAAAAAAAAAAA